>NC_134482.1:46726854-46731854 GCF_964194025.1 Convolutriloba macropyga
ATTCAGTTTATTTGGAGGATTCTTAAAGATTTTGATAATATACAACTTTAAGGTTATAAATTTTTTCCCATTTTTTCAGTTTCTGTTGTTTTTTTCTTAATTTATAATTTATTCTCACCATTGAGTATCCCCATATAATTCCTTGATTTTTTTAAAAAAGCATTTTTACCGATACTATGACGTAATTGATATTTTTTGCTGTATAATATGCGTTTTCATAAAAAAAAGTTGTGTGTGTGGTGTTTTTTTGTTTCTTTTTCTCCTCCTTTAGCACAACTGCGTATTAACAGATCCCAATGATTTTCAAATATGGCACCATTGAATTTACTTATTCTTTCAGTATGACTTCAGCTGAATTAGTTTAACTAGAAAGTGAATTAAAAATAGATAAAATTCAGATAATTCCTATTGATTTCAATGGCTTCACTAATTTTTGTTTTCGCAGTTTTTGTAATTTTTTGTTCCTAATTCTTTTGCGTTTTTCTGCATTTTTAGTCCCTTTCTATGGATTAGTCTAACCAGAGACAGGTCCTATTGGTTTCATTGTTACTTAGTATATTTATCAAGAATTATTTCCTTAAAAGCTAATTATTTTTAAGACTTTTGAAATTATTTGGTTTAAAAAATGTTGATTCATTTTTGAAATTTGCCTCACTATTTCTTCTGTTTGTTGATTTTGTTACCTAGTCTCATTAAGGAAAAATCCCATCTGATGTGTAGTTAGGAAAAAGTAAATTTGTGTTTTTAGGGTTTCGTCTGATTGTAACTTGACGTTGTTACTAGGAGCTGTCAAATTAATATATTGAATTTTTGCCGTGAAATTTTTGTTTTTTGCTGTTTGTTGTTGTTATTGTTTTTTTCGTAGTCTTTTAATGGCAGATCTGGTTGTAATGAGGCATGTCATTATCTAATTCATTTATTAGTTTGGTGTGTAACGATTTTTCAAAACTCAAACATCTGTTTTTGATTATCTCTTTGTCAGAAATTTAAGTCAAGAGACAGTTAAGTCGAAAATGTAGATTAACGCGGGTTTGAGCATCATGTGCAAACGCACTTTAACGAGTCTCCTTGTTGCACTTTTGAACTTAGTGCAATTTCAGCAGAAAACAAATTTCAAGCTGAAAAGTGATTGTTGGGTTTCTAAGAATTGATGATGAAGCTGACTTTTGTTGTTTTTATTTTTCATTGCCTTCATTTTACGTATCTGCTAATTCGAATAGTATGCAATCTATTCAGGGGTTGTAATCAGTGTATTACACAAAATATGATTTAACAAAAAAGTTCGAGAAGAGTCTGGTTTTCAGAATGAAAATTTATGGTTGCTCTAAATGTTTCACAAATTGAAAGAGTTGTTTTTCAGATTAAATTGTTTCTATCAAACTTACAGGCTTGAAATTTTGTTCTGCAAAAAAAATAAAATCACTAATTTTGTGAGAACAGAGATATGTATTTGTTATCGGCATTACAATAGATGAATTTTTCTTCTCATTTTACTAAATTGAATATTTTTGACGCTTTTTACAAATTTGTGTCCTCAATGGCAACTTCAGTTAGGTCGGATAGCTGTTCTGTGGAACAAAGCATCTGTTTCATTAAAAGTGCATTAGCTGTTCCGATCCCGCTTGTGGGAGGGACGAACTATATACTCAACTGTGTTTTTTGTTCATTCAATTTTGGCCGATCGATAATTTTATGGTAGCGAGTTTTAAAATGTATAATTAGAAAATCCCTGAAGCGTAGAGTGTAAAAGGGTAAATTTTAAAAAAAAAATATAGAAAATATCTGAAAAATTTTTTGTTAACATTTCACTTTTCACACCAACTTTGTTCACACTTTTGCCAATTTTTATAAAATTTTTATCCATTTACATTACTTTTTTCTACCTTTTTGTATTTCACCAATACTAGAGAAGTATTTCGTCTATAATATGCCTCATTGTTGTTTTTTTTGCTTCCCAACAGATTTAATTTTGCATATAGATTTTTTCGTTTTTAGAACCGTTCTTTTATGTTATTTAAATGTTTGATTTCTCTGTTGCTTTTACCTCTCGTGATTTGCTTGCAAAGTATACTAAACGTGAAGGATTTGGGGATTGTCCTAATAATGATTATATATGGTTGTTCGAATTGGTTTGTGGTCAACTAATGATTTTGTTGGCCTTGAGACTCGACGTTTCCATTAAAATTTTGCAATTTTTTTTGAAATTTTTGTTGTTTTTTTGTTATTGAATTCAACGTGGACGGTTTTCAATAATGTTTAAATGAGCGTTAAATGAACCTATGAAGTTATTCAGATTAAGGATTCTGACGGGCGTTGACTCTTTTAGTAGAGATTTAGAAAAATTTTGAATCGAGTTCTTTCACTAAAAAACAGTGAAAATTCTCATTGATTCCAGCAGTGGAGTTGATCATGGGTGTCAGTCCATGGCTATCGTTTCTTGCCCAGACTCCAGAAATGTCCAGAAACACATGTGGATTTCGAGTTCTGACTCTTTGTTATTTTGTTTTACCCTTCAATCTGATTCAAAAAAGCCCTTATAAAACAAAAATCAGGCATATCTGAATCTAGAAAAATTTGGTAGCTAATAAACCATATTAATTTGACGCCATTTAAATTTGTTAAGAATTAAAGATTTTGTAAAATTTGCCTCTATTTCGTTTTGCGCATTTCGTTTTTTTTGGTTAATTTGGTTGATATAAAGTAGACAAATCAACTTTTCGGATTGCTTAAAAGGCCGTCTAGTGAATTACTTGAATTTAAGTGAAATATAAAGTATGTCCATTTGACAGCGACTAATTAAAAACATTGTTTCGAACAAAATGACAGATATGGGAAAAATTTTGCCTATCAATACTGCTGTGTCATCTCGCAAAAAAAATTATCAGAAGTTCTAGCTGCATCACACTAAAACCTGCATGTTTATAGAAGCTTCAGTTGTGAGTTTTGTGAGAGATTCGTTCTCAACACCAAAATTTTACTAAAACGGAGTTTTATAAAGAATTTTTTCTGTATTCTTTTTTATTTTGAATATGGGTTTGTGTGAATTGATAAATAATCTATAAAAAAAAGTGTTTGGTAATTTTCATAGTTTTTCAAATATCTCATTCATGACTTAGCTTGTGGTAATCTAGCTTTGGTGCCATCTATTTGAGGTTGCGTTCTCAATTTTGTATAATATATTGTTTTTTTTGTAGAGTTTTTCTACAAATTTTTTGAACAATTTTCTATGCATAATGAATTGTTATAAAGTCCCAATACCGCCTGTTGAAGTTCTATCGCTTTTTCAAGTTTTTGTAATCTCTGAAGCTGTTTGTTCAATTAAAAATTTTGTAAACTCTTACAAGGGTTACGGAAGGTAAGCGTCGAAGTCTTGCAAGAACCTTGAAAGATAGTCATCCGAAAAATCAGTCTTAGCTTAAGCTCGGGCTTTTAAGCTTCTTTGACGACAAAAAAACCGATGCACTACTGAGGGCATTAAAACGTCAAAAGGGACTCTAGCTGCCAAAGAACAAATTAAACAACAAACAATACAGCATTTTAATTGCTAAATAGCTTACGCGACAAGTCAACATTCTATCAAAAAATGTTGATCTATCAAGCAGGTGATTTTATGCATGTCTGGTTGAAAAATCAATGATATTAAAAATAAATATTCCGTCGAGACAAACTTGGACAACTATGGAGAGTAAAAAATCAATACTTGATAGCTTTTCGTAGTAAACAAAATGCTATTATAAAGAGTAAATAATCTCTAGATCAATTAAGTTTTCAATAATTTAATTTTTCAAGTCTGGCGGGCAGATGTTATTTCACGCTTATTTTAAAATTGATCAAATGCAAAAAGGCTTCCTGGAAATGTTTCGCGATTTTTTAAAGTTATTTTTGATTTTGTGGAGTTTTGATACAATTATCAGTACTGGTAATGAAATCAAATTGTAGAACGTGAAAACTAATAATTTTTGACTAACAAACGTTGATTAGTTGTTTAATTTATCTTTCTTTTTACTCGACCAACATAAAGTATTTTTCCTTATCAAAATTCTTCTGAATGGATACTTTCGCTTCTATTATCTTATTTATGCTTTCTACTTCAGTTATAAAGGGCAAAAAACTTCATAAAACGAAGTTGAACCTTTTTAAAACAAACAGTCAAAATATCCAATATCTACACACTGTTCCTGCATTTTCACCCTCCGAATGTCAATCAAATTGCTACAAACAGTTTTCAGGGATCTTTTCAACAGACCCAACTCCTGATCTGCGCCCAAATAAAGCACTTTTTTTTAAAAAAAATAACTCCTTTTCCATTTATTTAAGCGTTTTAGCATTAAGTTTAGGATGCTACCTAAGCTGAGGTACTGAAGTATATTGAAATTGGTAAGCCCGGACTGTCCCAGATGGAAAATGGCTATGACCAGAGCTTCGTGTAATCTAATCATGTCCAGACTTTTTGTGCGTATATGCCAAGTCAAAAATAAAAAGATGACACCCCCTGACCCAACACCCCCCCCCCCCCCCCCGGTTGCGGTGGAGATTCATCTTCAGACTAGACATACTTGAATTCTGTCTCGGATCTCAGTGGGATTATTGTTCATTTGTTCAGTAAAGTTTAACTTCTGTGTAGTTGAAGAAAGTTTTGAATGGCATCAAGAATAATCGACTCTGCAGTTTTTTTACCCGGGAGCGAGAGTTGAAAAGGTCCAGTTTCAGATTCCCAGAAAAGTTTGCAGAGTTTTATCCTTTTTCCCAACTTTGTTTGCAAGTGTTACAAAACTAACAGTCGGCTGAAGTACTTCAAAAACACGGATCTGTTGGATAATGCTGTTTTTATTTACGCACGTAGGTTCTCACTACTAACATTTCGCTTAAAAAATGCGGTTCGAAGTTAAAAATCCTAAATTCTTTTGGATATTGCCCATTAATCGCCCTTCTCCGGAAAAAAATACCCTCATCATTATAATATATTGGAGAGGGGGGGGCTATACTCTAGATGCCCAACA
>NC_134482.1:46734354-46763943 GCF_964194025.1 Convolutriloba macropyga
CATATTTTAATTAGGCTACCATTTGGTTCAGGGGAATAATAAATTTTAACAGACCGCTGCTTGGTTGCAAAAAATTAAGTTATACAGTTGAATTTTAAAAGAGAAATTGACGATTCTTTTTTTTCACCTCTTTTTCTCGCTAATTAAATAATAATGTATACCAAAAAGTGATTTTTTTCCAGTAGTCTGCTAAATCTGATTTGGATTGGGCAGGAAAAGTGAAAACTTCGGTTATTTACTTTATTTGCATGCTTTTTTTAGCTGATAGAGAGATATTGCTCTGGACGCACAACCTTGAAAAACTTGGTAAGGCCGTAGTAAGGCACTGTATAACTCTTGAATGAAAATCCGTACTAAGATCTTGTAGAGTTGACAACGGTCCGTAGTACGACCGTAATAATCAGTTTTCTAAGTTACCGTTTTAAGGCCGTATCAGACCAATAAGGTGACGTACTAAGGCCTTAATAAGGTGTTTAGTAAGGTGTCGTTAGTAAAAAAAAATAGCCAAGCACCTGTCGGAAAAATCTCTAGTCGGGTCTTTACAACCACCTCTAGTCGGGTCTGTACTGATTTTATAAATTCATGAAGCCGCGCTTAATTAATAAATTTGAATTATTGGTTTGAATTTGAAAACTATAAACTTGAAATTTTGTTTTCCGTAATTTTGTACTTGGAAAATTGTAGCGCATGATCAATTAACTAACTTTCTATTTGACTTCAATGAAAACTTGAATTTTTCAATAGCTCATTAATTTAGTTTGACGGTTAACAATTATGAAAATTAATTACTTTGAAACTACCTGAGAAATTAATTCCTCCTCTAAGTTCAAACCTGATACGATATGAGCGAAAGTTTTTGAAAGAATACCAATCTAGAAAAAGAAAAGTTTTTTGTTGACGAGATTTTGAATTGGATGATATTTGTTTTATTTGTAATATCCGATCTTTTATACCAGAGTCGCAAGTTTGCCGTTGAAGTAATTCATAAATTTTGCTGGATTTCCAAGATGTGGTCTTTTTTCCCTGTAAAGATGTACTCCCCATTGTCAAATCAAACTCTCTTTCTTGGGAAAGGGTGATCAGAAAAAATTCTACTGATACTGCAATGAATCTATTTTTCCAGAATGTCAAGCAACTTACAGACCAACTTGAAATATTATCAATAAAAAAGGTCAGTCGACGCTTGCAATGTATTGAGATACATTGTTAAAGCGGTGCCAGCAAAAAAAAACGAGAGAACTTACCCAGCGATTTTGTTCCACTAGATGTTTGTAATGTTGGCGAGAAAATTTAGCTAGTTTAAATGACGCACGGATAGAAACAGGATGCGTCAAAAATGCAAGCCGATTCATAATTTAAAAAAAAAACGGAGCGAGTTTTATAAAAGTTTCATAAACCCGTTGGATCGTTTCCGTTTGTGCCCCCCCCCCCCCGTACGTTATGCGCCCCCCCCCCCCCCCCCCCCGTTACAGAGCACGTGCCATTACATAGTAAATCATCATGTAAAAATATAGCACGTGCGTCGGGGGGATGCAAATAATATGCGCCCACTAAGCTGGGGGGAGGGGGTACAAACGGAAAAGATTCAACCCGTTTTTATTTGAGATCCATGTGAGACGGGTGAACATACTTGTCACGAAATGGCCGAGTGTTTCTTCAATGGGGGTGAATACTTCTGTATGTGCAAATGGCCGCTAGAGGGCGATGGTCACTACTGCTCAGGTCAGTTACGATTATCATAAACAGTTTAACTAAAATCCATTTGGTCTTAATTTTCACGCTTTATTTTAACGCTCTCCTTTTTGTAGAAAGCATAAGAATAAACTCAATAGAAATTTCATAACCAGATAGTGCTAGTTAAGTCAAATAATTTAGGTCAACTTTGACAAGTTAATAAGGTGTTTGAAATAAGCATTCTTTCGTAAAGGGTTATTGTTTTGAAGGCGCCAGAGAGGGGAGTTGAGTGATATCTTAAACAAACAAACTGATGAACAAAAGCATATTGAGCTGTCGATATATTTCGCTTACTTAGCAAATCTGAATTTGTGCATCAGGCCAAAGTCGAAATGAGTGATTTAAGTTTAGATGAAAACTAGAGAGCGAACATTTGAAGTGAACTAGATTCTTTGAACAAAATTGGAGTTTCAATTTGAACCAAATTAAAGTGTGATTTCAAATTTACAAAATAATTGGCAACTCCAAACTTGGTACACTCAACTCTTTAAGTTATAATCGTCATTGGATTCTGAAATTTTGTGGCGATATTCCCCTTAGTATTGTTGATATATAATAGGGATACGCAGCCGTATATACATTTTTTATCTGAGTTATTAGCACCGGAAGTGTTGTTATTCGACGATTTTTGATATTTCGCAGTAAAAATTTGATAGTTTAAGGATGAAATAACAGTATAAACCAGTCGTACTAGGATGTACCTGTGCAGTAATGTTTTGGGTGCTCATGGGAAAGGTTTAGAAAGTTGTGGAAGAAAATTATTAGAGTTTTGTTGACTTATAGTAAATTAGAAGGCAATTTATCAGTTTTCCAAATACCCCACCGGTAAAAAGTTGTCCGACCCCCCCCCCCCGGGATGGGAAGGAGTTATTGGTTGATAACTGGTAATTGATGGGGAGGTACCCCTAGTGGTCCTCTATTGCGAGAATAATTTTCAGGCGAATCAGACCACCCACCCTCCAGCTATTAACACCGGAAGTAGTGTGGTTTGAAGGTTTTTAGGTAATTTACTGTGAAATATGAATGTTTGAGTCAGAAATAAGGCGATTAATCAGTTGTATTGTCCTGCACGTATGAATTAATGTTTTTGCATGATATTGGGAAGGGTTTAGGATGTAAAATGGCGATTTTTGAGTATATTGGTAGTTATCACAGGAATGTAGTTAGCACCTAAATTGAAATAGTATCAAATTTGACCCCACACCAACCTGCACGGTACTAGCGCACGCCGCTGCTGCGGAACGTAAAATTTGAATTGCTCGTGGAGTATTGGTAGTAGCCCTATGATTTTTGGAGGGTTAGTGTAACTTTTCAAGGGCTTTCGATTGGTGATATTTTCAATCCCAGATTCCGACCGGAAGTTGGTTCTTCGGGACGACCCGAGTGCCGAAAATTGGAAATTGGCCTTTTTGAGCGTCCGAATGACTTTGAAACAGTATTAGTATGATAACATGAGACAGTTAGTGACAAGAAAAAACCACCCCGGTCAATTTTGACGAACTCGGATATTTCAGGTTTCGGCACCCACGACTCGTAAAAAATTTTTAAATTGCAAACGACTCGCAACGGCTGATCTGTTGGTCATGAAACTTGGCAGGCAAGTTGGTGGCACCCTATAGTTACTAGAAAACTTTACCCGAAGACGTTTGGACCACTACTCCGCAAGTTATTAAGTTTGGAAATTTGGGGTCATCCGGGAGGTCGCTGAAAAGTGTGCGCGGTTATTGCTTGTGTTCTAGTGGGAGTTAGTTGATATGGGCAAGTTAGTTGATATATCAAATTTTGTTGATAGGTGCAACCTGAGAAGACTTTCCATGACAATAATTAGTTTTTATCAACTTGAACCCTCATTTTGGACGGGTGACCTTTGGATGACCCTTGGAGGTCAAATTGTGAGCTTTTAGGAATATTAGACTTTTCGGTGGTTTTTAACTGGGGAATTGCATGAAATAGTTTTAAAATTGGAAATTACAATTGGTCTTAGTTTTGGGGTTGAGTTTAGTTATTTATTCAACACTTGATTTTTGACAGGGATTGATTGCAGCTAATTAATTTTATAGCGGAAATAGAGCAATAAGAACTTTTCAGAGCAACGTTCACTGTTTACTAAGCAAACACTGATTGACATGTCAAGTGCATATATGAGATAAAGTGGAGTGGATTTGTTTACATAAGAGTCCAAAGGACGTGTACTTAAGATAAGGAGAAAGTTGAACGATGGTTGACAGCAGTTGAATGACAGAGCATAATTTAATATTGATTTGTTTGCATAGCAAACAAAGCCCTCCTAGTGAATGTGACAGATTTCAAGTGTAAGTTGCAATGTTTACTTAAGAGATTAAGGTTTGTTTGCTTAAGATAAGAGCTTATTGGTTGAGTATAAATTGAAGTGACACAGAGAGAGAGGCAGATTTTGGAGTTTTTGGGAGAACTTCAGAAGTTTGGATTCGCACAAGCGAGAGATAGTAGTTGGTTTAGTGGGACTAAACTGTAAAAGATAGTGTGAAAAGCAGGGAAGAGATTGAGAGTGAGATTGAACTCTGGAAGTTTGTAGTTGCTACACCAGTTGGGATACTGTGAGTTGTTTTTGATTTATTTCATTTGGGAAGTGAACCACGGATATTGTCATTATTATTCTAATTACTATTATAAATTGTCTTGAATTTCTCTTTTCCATTGATGTGCAAGTAATGTCTTTACACACGTTATCCATATAACTAGAATTGATATTACAAGCCCCATTGTGAATTAACTTATTTCAAGGCAATCTAATTTGCAACAGCTTACAAGAGTTGAAGAGGGGAAAACGCAGAGTAACAAAGTAACGCTTGCTTCACCAATTCAAAACCTTCGGTTTATTTTATTTGATCGATCTTCTGGGCGACAAATCCCCCTCATTGTTAGCCTAGTTAGAAATTCAGAAGACGACAGTGGTGCTCCTGGGTGGGCTTCGTTTCTTTGTTACTTTTTTGCTGTGGATACTTTTCTGATTATTTGGAGAACGTGCGTAGTTTTCGCCGGACAAACTGCTAAGAGCGCACCGAAACTTGACATTCATTTCAGATTTGGGTTAACAAAAGGTTGATTATGTTTGGTTGTCAATTGATGAAGCGCTTTCCTTCACCAGGCTACGAAGTTTAAGAAGATTGGCGTGAACATTTTTTGAGCACTGGCATGAAGCTGGGATGGACGGAAGAAGAAATGATGAAGTGGTTGCCTACAAAATTGTGTGGGTTGGCCTTGAATGCAGTAAGTGATTTACCCAGAGGTTATTGGCGGTCGACTCCAGGGAAGCAAGCATGGACACTGACAGAGACGCTGTATCAGTTTGACATACGATTGCTGACAATCCACTTTTTTATGAGCAAAGCTATAATTTGTTTGTGAGAGGGAACGCGAAAAATAGAGCGGAATTCAATGAAACCAGTGATACTGTTCATCAGGGAATGCGACAGCAGTGTTCTCAAAGGCAGGTGATTGATACAAGTAGAAGCGTTGATACTTCTTTAACGGATGAAATTCGGCCGCCCGGCAAAAGTTCTGAAGGGTTTGGCAATGGGTCCAGCTGTGGTTTCTCAAGAAAAGAAGCCTTAAGTGAAGATTTGTTCGGAGAAGTTGAAGATACGAGAATTGCTGAAAGTGATAGTTGAATAAGATTTCCAGATTGCGGCGATGAAGTGCAAAATGGAAATGAGGCGGAGTTCACGGAGGAAGTTTGTGGTCAAACAAATCAAGAAATTTCTAGAGCAGCACTGAGAGAAGATGAAAACAGTGGATTCAGAAAAATTCTGACAGAAGGAAAAGTCATCGAGCGGAGTGTTGAGTCTTGTGGACCAGTTGAGCATCATGCTATGGAAAACGAATGTGTACTGTCATCAGAGTCTGAGGAGCTAAGCGATGAACAATCGGATGATGACTATTTGCTTCAAGATATTTCGGATACAGATTTTTCGGATGTAGAGGAATTTGATGACAACGATGCGAGAAGCGAGACAAGTTTTGCTGGGAGTTTGGACTCAGTAGCATGCGGAAATGTAACTGCATTAGCGATAAAATTTGGCGGTGGTGTCAAAGCTAGCAGAAACGATATGTTAGGAGCCTGGGCCTTGATAAAGTTAAAGACAGGAGGGTGACACCAGAAGTTCTGCAATGTAACAAACGGGGCTGATGAGACACAGATGTGTACAACTGAGTGCACTGTGGACACTTTGCAGAATAGGACAAGTTCTGGAGGGATTGATCGGCAGTTGGTGTCTGAAACGCAGAAGGGTAAAAAAAATGAGGTAGCAGGTGACCGAAGTAATTTTGCACAGTTGGGAAAGGAGCTGGAGGTATGGGTGCAATCGCAATTGAATGAAAGTCAGCTTAATGGTAGTGTTTCGGTCGAACCAACGGATGAGCATCAAGGGGACAGTGCTGGAGCTGACAGAACAGGGCAGTACTATCAGAAGTCAATGGCTACAGGGTTGAGCGATTGGGTTCATGATGATCAACAGCCTAGGAGGGAGGACTCTAGAGGGTTCTCGATGGAAGTTGAGCAAACAGTGGAGAGGAGGATTGCATCGCGGTTTCCGGAGATTGCAAAACTGTTGCTGGAAAAACGATCGTTGAGCCGGAAAGAGAGGTGGAGCCGTTTGGAAGCATCAGGACCGCAGTCATGGCAGGATCACAGGAGAAATGGTAGCTACAGTGGAAGAAGAGGTGGACATCCATTCAATCATCAGAGGAAGAAATTTTCATGTCCAGGGTTCCCAGGGAGAATGTATGTCAGAGGCAATAGAGTTTGATCAACAGTCAATGTTGTTGGATTAGGTAGAATTTGTTAAAATGTGAAATTGCAGGAGTGTTTTCCAATCTGATTTAATCAACCGCTATTCAAATTTTGGTGCAGTTAATTTGTATTAACCCGGAGCTAAACATAAATGGTTCACTTCACTAGGTCGACTATTACTAAAGTACGTAGGAGTAAGTTATTCGGATCACAGGATAAGGATTTGCAATTATTCGGGAGAATAATAATCTAGGAGGGAGGAGTGTAGAAAGCATAAGAATAAACTCAATAGAAATTTCATAACCAGATAGTGCTAGTTAAGTCAAATAATTTAGGTCAACTTTGACAGGTTAATAAGGTGTTTGAAATAAGCATTCTTTCGTAAAGGGTTATTGTTTTGAAGGCGCCAGAGAGGGGAGTTGAGTGATATCTTAAACAAACAAACTGTTGAACAAAAGCATATTGAGCTGTCGATATATTTCGCTTACTTAGCAAATCTGAATTTGTGCATCAGGCCAAAGTCGAAATGAGTGAATTAAATTTAGATGAAAACTAGAGAGCGAACATTTGAAGTGAACTAGATTCTTTGAACAAAATTGGAGTTTCAATTTGAACCAAATTAAAGAGTGATTTCAAATTTACAAAATAATTGGCAACTCCAAACTCGGTACACTCAACTCTTTAAGTTATAATCGTCATTGGATTCTGAAATTTTGTGGCGATATTCCCCTTAGTATTGTTGATATATAATAGGGATACGCAGCCGTATATACATTTTTTATCTGAGTTATTAGCACCGGAAGTGGTGTTATTCGACGATTTTTGATATTTCGCAGTAAAAATATGATAGTTTAAGGATGAAATAACAGTATAAACCAGTCGTACTAGGATGTACCTGTGCAGTAATGTTTTGGGTGATCATGGGAATGGTTTAAAAAGTTGTGGAAGAAAATTATTAGAGTTTTGTTGACTTATACTAAATTAGAAGGCAATTTATCAGTTTTCCAAAAACCGCACCGGTAAATTTGTCCGACCCCCCCCCCCCCGGTATGGGAAGGAGTTATTGGTTGATAACTGGTAATTGATGGGGAGGTACCCCTAGTGGTCCTCTATTGCGAGAACAATTTTCAGGCGAATCAGACCACCCACCCTCCAGCTATTAACACCGGAAGTAGGGTGATTTGAAGGTTATTAGGTATTTTACTGTGAAATATGAACGTTTGAGTCAGAAATAAGGCGATTAATCAGTTGTATTGTCCTGCACGTATGAATTAATGTTTTTGCATGATATTGGGAAGGGTTTAGGATGTAAAATGGTGATTTTTGAGTATATTGGTAAATATCACAGGAATGTAGTTAGCACCTAAATTGAAATAGTATTTTTTCGAAAAGTTGACGTCGGATAGACCTGAAAATTGGGGGATAGACTAATTTGGGTACGAGGAATCCAATTTTAATGTCAAATTTGACCCCACAGCAACCTGCACGGTACTAGCGCACGCCGGTGCTGCGGAACGTAAAATTTGAATTGCTCGTGGAGTATTGGTAGTAGCCCTATGATTTTTGGAGGGTTAGTGTAACTTTTCAAGGGCTTTCGATTGGTGTTATTTTCAATCCCAGATTCCGACCGGAAGTTGGTGCTTCGGGACGACCCGAGTGCCGAAAACCGGAAATTGGCCTTTTTGAGCGTCCGAATGACTTTGAAACAGTATTAATATGATAACATGAGACAGTTAGTGACAAGAAAAAACCACCCCGGTCAATTTTGACGAACTCGGATATTTCAGGTTTCGGCACCCACGACTCGTAAAAAATTTTTAAAATGCAAACGACTCGCAACGGCTGATCCGTTGGTCATGAAACTTGGCAGGCAAGTTGGTGGCACCCTATATTTACTAGATAACTTTACCCGAAGACGTTTGGACCACTACTCCGCAAGTTATTAAGTTTGGAAATTTGGGGTCATCCGGGAGGTCGCTGAAAAGTGTGCACGGTTATTGCTTGTGTTCTAGTGGGAGTTAGTCCATGAAATTTTGTTGATAGGTGCAACCTGAGAGGACTTTCCATGACAATAATTAGTTTTTATCAACTTGAACCCTCATTTTGGACGGGTGACCTTTGGATGACCCTTGGATGTCAAATTGTGAGCTTTTAGGAATATTAGACTTTTCGGTGGTTTTTAACTGGGGAAATGCATGAAATAGTTTTAAAATTGGAAATTACAATTGGTCTTAGTTTTGGGGTTGAGTTTAGTTATTTATTCAACACTTGATTTTTGACAGGGATTGATTGCAGCTAATTAATTTTATAGCAGAAATAGAGCAATAAGAACTTTACGGAGCAACGTTCACTGTTTACTAAGCAAACACTGATTGACATGTCAAGTGCATATATGAGATAAAGTGGAGTGGATTTGTTTACATAAGAGTCCAAAGGTCGTGTACTTAAGATAAGGAGAAAGTTGAACGATGGTTTGCAGCAGTTGAATGACAGAGCATAATTTAATATTGATTTGTTTGCATAGCAAACAAAGCCCTCATACTGAATGTAACAGATTTCAAGTGTAAGTTGCAATGTTTACTTAAGAGATTAAGGTTTGTTTGCTTACGATAAGAGCTTATTGGTTGAGTATAAATTGAAGTGACACAGAGAGAGAGGCAGATTTTGGAGTTTTTGGGAGAACTTCAGAAGTTTGGATTCGCACAAGCGAGAGATAGTAGTTGGTTTAGTGGGACTAAACTGTAAAAGATAGTGTGAAAAGCAGGGAAGAGATTGAGAGTGAGATTGAAATCTGGAAGTTTGTAGTTGCTACACCAGTTGGGATACTGTGAGTTGTTTTTGATTTATTTCATTTGGGAAGTGAACCACGGATATTGTCATTATTATTCTAATTACTATTATAAAATGTCTTGAAATTGTCTTTTCCATTGATGTGCAAGTAATTTCTTTACACACGTTATCCATATAACTAGAATTGATATTACGAGCCCCATTGTGAATTAACTTATTTCAAGGCAATCTAATTTGCAACAGCTTACAAGAGTGGAAGAGGGGAAAACGCAGAGTAACAAAAAAACGCTTGCTTCACCAATTCAAAACCTTTGGTTTATTTTATTTGATCGATCTTCTGGGCGACAAATCCCCCTCAGTGTTAGCCTAGTTCAAGTGCGGTGAAATATTTTTTTCATTGCGTTCTCGGTGGCGGTGAATTATTCTTTTTCACCGCTTGATGCGATGAATTATTTTTTTTTGACCGCATCTAGCGGTGAAAAAAACTAATTCACCGCTTGAGAGAAAGCGGTGAAAAAAAATAATCCATCGCATTAAGCGTTGAAAAAAAAATAATTAACTGTCACCGAGAACGCGGTGAAAAAAAAATAATTCACCGCGATTCACCGCATTCACCGCAAAAAGTTGTATGAAATACGCGGTGAAAATTTTTTTTTTCACCGCATTTCACCGCATTTCTTACGAAAATTCACCGTGTATTCTATGAATTCCCCCTGCTGAACATTTTTTTACCTGAATCAGCGTTTCAGCTGATTTTTTTGTCAAACCAGGCATCATCAGACAGCTCACTGCAGACAATCTCCATCAGCAACAATTTTTCACTGTTCAGCAACTTTTACTCATTTTTTTCGATTATTCAAGAGTTTCAAACAAAACCGCTAGTTTTGGTAAATTTCCCATTTGAGCCTCTACGCAACAACGCTATCACTGTTTTCTTCTTTTCAAAAAACCGGAAGATTCAATCAATCAAACAATTATCAAATCGAACAAAATTCAAAGTCGGCAATATAAATAAGTACAATTCGTTCGTAAAACAAACTTCAAAATGCGAAAATCAAAAATAGACAGCGTAAAGCTTATCGGCAATCATCAAATGAAAATGCGAAAAATTAACGCAGTAAAGAATTGGAATGTTTCAAACAACTTTGGAATTTCTGCAGTTCAGTGTCCAGTGTTTGTTTTTTTTGCGCTTTTTTCTTCTTTTTTGAACTTCTCCATTACAAGATGGACTTGGCTTCTGTTCAACTGCTTTTTTACAAAAACCTTCTTTATCTCGAATAGCGGCTGCCGTTCAAATCCATTGATTTCAATTTTAATAAGTTCCATATAGCACAATTTTCTCGACTTTTTGCATTGTATTTTCGACTGTGCCAACATCAAGTTGATTTTCCAATCAAAGAAGATCCAACCGTTGAAATGATTCTGGTTTTTGCGGGCTGTTAGAAATGTCACTGCCACAACTCCCTTAAACACTTTGAAGATGTGCGACTTTGCCGTTTTCATATCCCTAGCAAGAAGAATTTGGAATCGCAACGCAAATCTGTGACGAAATGTCGACTTTTTCTTTTGAACTTTGCACTTAGATTTTTGACATTTCCTCTTCGTTGCGTTCAACCATTCCTTGAAATCGTTTTTTTCTCTTATCGTTGCCAATAATTTGGTCCTTTCAGGCGAGGTCACATCCATAAACAAAAATCTGAAAATATGAAATAAAAACCAAAATGCCTGCTATTTTAGACAAGAGAACAAACACGGTAAACTCCAACAATCTAATACTGACACTCAATTTGAACACTCTGCCTACACAGTGGATACTCATTGCCGAGTTTCGTTCAATTTGAACATCTTTTCGACCAGATGAAATAGACCTATGTTTAAAATTCGTTATTCGCAAAATTCGCAAATTTCCGTATGAAAACCTAACTTTTTTCTTAGGCAAGCTATACCAAAAATTCTTTTCGTTTTACACTCTAGGTACCCATAGCATACTCTCTACCCAGTTTGGTTTGATTTGAACAACTCCTTGACCCGATGAAAAAGACCTATTTTAAAAATTCAATAATCTTAATCAATTCGAATTAATCGCAAATTTCCGTATAATTCGAAAGTAGGTTACAGCAAGAGTTCAGATACCTAGGTTGGGGTCGATTTTTTGCTCCATCATATCGAAAATTGGTTTAATATTAATTTTTTTTTCAGTACTTTTGTTTGCTTTCAACACTTTCCAGTTGCAATTGCATGCAACTGATGTTTTTGAAAATTTGCAAAAATAATTTGAAAGTAGATTACAGTAAGAGTTCAAAAGCTTAGGTTGGAGTTCGATAATTTGCTCCATCATATAGAAAAATGGTTTTAAAATAATATTTTGATATTCTCACTACTTTTGTCTGCTTTCAACACTTTCCAGTTTCATCTGCATCCAACTGATTTTATTGAAAACAATATCGATGCTTCAGCCCACAACAAAATCTCACATAATTTAACGCTTTTTAGCGTTGACACCTAGGCCTGGGGTCGAATAGCGGTGAATTATTTTTTTCACCGCATTCACCTCATTCACCTCATTTCTTACATTAATTTGCCATAATAGTTTATGCGGTGAATTTTTTAAGAAATGCGGTGAATTTGGCGGTGAATTTTTGTAAGAAATGCGGTGAAAAGCGGTGAATTATTTTTTAAACCGCATTCACCGCAATCACCGAATTTCTTACGAAAATTCACCGCATTCACCGCATTTCTTACGAAAATTTACCCAAAAACCTCGACCCGGGCTATAATAGAAGCAAAAAGTATTTGTTCAAGGCAAATCAATGCAGCACGTGAACAAAATTATATTTTGTTTTCCTAACGAATAGATGAGAGGAAAGAGAATGTTTTTCTCTTCACATTACTTCACGAAACAGCAATGAGAAAACTATTTTACTAAAATTTTGCAAAGCAATTGAAAATATTTAAAGCAAATATTCTTGCCAAGCAATTGAAAGCAATTTATTCAATTCAGGTTTTTAGTTTTAGTTTACCTTCGATCTTTTATTTTTGTTGTTTTCTTTATCTTAAAAAATAGAAATTTGAAAACGAAATTAATTTCAGTTTTAAATACCAACAAAAATAAGCAAAGGGTGTGGTTCGAAAAATGTTTAAAACGATGATCTGCTGAGCTGCGCGCAAATTTGAAGGCAAGGACTTTTAGAAGTGTTTTTTTCGAAGGAAGCAATTGATATAATGTGACTTTATTTTTACAAAGGACCACATGAAAAAAAGAACATCATTTTTTTCAATCCCCTGAATTTACGGTACAATTAACAGTTACCGCTAAAAGATATATTAAGGTAAAAATTGTCATAGTTTCATCTCCGCAGTAACTTTTTTTGCCTTTTACAAAAAAATACGCATGTTTGTTATTGACAATATTAGAGAAAAAATTGGTTTTTTAACAATTTGTTTGCCAGCCTAGTTTGTTTTTTCCTGATTACGTAACCATAACAGAATTGCAATGAAAAACGGTTTTAAGAATTTACTCACCAAAATGGCGTTTAATTTTTTTTGAATTGCTTAACTCGCTGTCTGCATGATACGTTTTACAGATATATTCTAGTCTTATATTCTGAATGTTTTGCTTTTTTTCCCAGCAATTGAAAAATGAAGTCATAGCAATGAACCGTTATCACTATACACCGTTCTCAAATCTCCAGCTTTTTGAATTATTATAAAAAAAATTACACAAATGCTAAATTTTACGTTTTTGATGGGTGGTAAGTGCCTCAATTTATTTTGTTGATTTTTTTTGACATATTATCCTTGTTTTTCTGAATTCTTCTCCTTACTGTTTTGAAAAATTGGCCTCAAACTAATTTGTCTGATAAAAGTTCATAACTTGTCCGATAATTCAATATTGGCTTTTCGTCTTCCAAAAATTCGAGGCTAGTTTTTTTCAATTTTCATCATTGAACCTATTTGAGAATATTTATGCAATTATGGCGCTGAATTTTTTTGATCACAAACCGTACAAAGAATCAGCGCTTATACTAAACTATATAGTCGAGTAATTCTGATTGAAAAACAAAATAAGTCAATGTAAAGTAAGTAACAGGTAGCGCAATGGTAGAAGATGATACAGCTAATCAAGAGATTAGAGGTGTTCGCTGGGGCGATCCAAATTATTTTTGTTAATAATTCAATATTTCATTTTGTATAAACGTAATAATTCACCGTTATCACCTGACTCATCGCTGCATGATATGGTTGAAAAAGTTGTTATTCGCCGCTTATCCTACTTTTTTTTGTTAACAAAGCCTCCACCCGGGTGCTAAGTGTGAGTTTCAGTGAACAAGTTGTTCTGGTTATCAATTCTCTGTAGATTCAATTTTGCTCATCTATTCTGGGTTGAATTGACTTGCTCTACCTTGAAAGAAGTGCGGAGGCTTGTTAGGATAGTGCAGATTAATTTACTCCTAAACAGTTGTGCAAATTCAGAAATACCAGCAATTCCTGGGTCGCTCATCATCCAACATTTTTAGTATTCAAACTAGGTTGTATATGATTTTTAGTATTCGTGCTAGAAAAAAAAATTGAATAATTTCCTAAAACTCAAAGCCTGGATCTAGAAAAAATGAAACATACTATCAAAATGCTTAAAATCTGACGCATTAAACTACTGATACCGAAAAATCGAAGTATCGAAACTTCTTTTATTGTACTCATGCTTATTCAGATATGATTCATGTGATATTTTTATTGTTGATACAATGCGTGTTTTAAGAACAAAAAGTGCAGCCTTGAGGGATATTTGAAAAGAAAATAAAACTTAATGGTTGCGAAATATCTTTGTTATCATTCAAGTAGTCATACAAGCAACATACGAATTGAAATTTCTTATAAAACGCGTTAAAAAGTGATTTCAAGAGCAGCAAATGAAGCAATATTGGGTGTTTGCGACATAGTAAACCAAATTTCAAATTGTCGTATATGATTTCAAGGATTACTGGGGAATCATTTAAAATTGAAATAGTCAATTGAAGCTGATCATTTTTTAAAGCAAACTTTTTAATTACATGCTAGACTGCTCAGAACAAATTATAATCAAAATTTGTTTTATTGTTTTGTATCAGTTGACCTTACCCGCGTGTAAAACAAAACCCTTTCGGCCCCTTTCGGGTTACGGGTTTGTGGTCCACATAAAGATTAAAACAATTTTCACAAAATTGTAAGTCAAAAGTTCTGAAATCAACCACAACCGGATTCAATTTTTTGTCAAATATTTTTTAAATAAATGATTTATTATGTTTTTTGCACTAAACGTCCCTTGGTTCATCACATTGGCCACTATTCAGGTCGTAATAGCATCTATGATAATTTGTAATGATTTTCTTTCAGTTAGCATCACTTTTCCTCATTGCTTTTGTGTCCCAGCTTGTCTGGGAACCCCCCCCCCCCCAGCCACTTTATTTTACTTTGATTTTTCTTAACATAAATATTTTAGTTATATTCAATCAGATTCTGATTATGTTAGTTATATTTGATCAGATCGATTGCCGCCTTGAAATTCTCTTAAAATCGGCCGTCTTAGATTCTTTTAATGCATGGTAGAGAGTATTTCAAAATTGGGTTTCCAGATCTTTTCCGTTTGCGCCCACCCCCAAACGTATCGGGGGGGGGGGGGGGGTGTGCATCACGTACTAGGGGAGGGGGGTACAAACCGGAAAAGATCCGAATTTCCGTATCATTTCTCTTTGGCCTCTTCGACTTAACATGATGACCATAAAATCACTGATATAAGTTAAGGATTTAATTTAGCAGAAAAGCATTTGAGTGTGATCACAGTTTATTTCGGCCTGGGTTTTGCCCGGGACCTCAACCTGGGTAACTAAAAATTCAATATGCCAGCAAAAAGTTGAAAAATTTACTCTCAAAGGCAGATTGCTCGTATTAAACGTTTTTTTGCATCGTATTGCAAAATGGATGCATTTGATGGTCTGCTGTATAAATTTATAATTCCGTATCTTTTCTTTTCAGGCCACCCGAAAATCTCTCCTTCAGCGGTTTACGTGATCAAAGTTCGCAATCTGCTAATTGAAGGTATGTTATTTGCTAACTTTTTTCTCACGTTTCTCTTTGGTTTCTGAAAAATACTAACCATTCATTATTTGATCAGTTGTACTCGCCTGCAATCTCTATCGACCTATTTTTCAATCATTTCATTAACTTGTTGATTATTTCAATATTGTGGACAAGTTGGGCAAACTAATTAAAACTAAAAAAAAGAAACTGTTGACTCAAATACTTTGCAAAAATTTTGCTTCCCGACTATTCTGCAACTTTGTAGTTAGAATCAACCTAATTCATATTAGGCTCAAATAGTCAATTAGACAAATCCCGTTTGCTCATCATAAAAAATTATTTGTGGTAATACTAGCCCAGGTTGAGGTCCAGACCAAATTGGTTTATGATCAGACCCAGTCGAGCGCCACCCGTGTTTTCCCAGACCGAAATTACAGGGTCTGGACGGAAGTTCGAGCGCACTACACTCTGGACGATGGTCTGGAGATGGTCTGATCAGAGGTAATTTTGGTCTGAAAAGTCTGGACCATGGTCTGGAGATGGTCTGATCAGAGGTCAATTTGGTCTGAAAAGTCTGATCATAGGCGGATTCGAGCGCAATTGGGTCTGATCATAACCTCTTTGAGCACACTTGGGACTGATCAGGGACAAATTCGAGCGCCTTATTTTTTTCATTTTTTCGTTTTTTACTGAGAGATGTTGGCTCTGCCAAGAGGCAACAATAAAGCAGCGTTATGATCAGAGACTCATCTAAAGTGCGATAGCTCTGATCAGAAAAAAGGAGTCCAGCTGATCGCAAAGGCCGGTCCCCTTCAGAGGAAATTTTGATCAACTCGGACCACGATGTTTCTTATGGAAAGCTGTCTAAACTCATCCATTGAGTCAGAAATACACACTAAACGGTACACTAAATAAAGTTTGTTCTCAACAGTTGGGTTTTGTTTTCTTTAGCAATACTTTTATAATTGATTTTTCCTTAGATGAATTGGATGCTGCAAACATCATTTTCTATGAAATGAAAATATTATAGCAAAATTAGGAGATTTGTTCATATACAAAATCTTTCTTTGATCAAATTCTTTCGAGCGCACTTGAGTCTGATCAGAAGCGGTTTCGAGCGCGCTTCAGTCTGGTCAAAAATGGCTTCAAACGCAACTGGGTCTGACCATAACGTCGTCTAACGCACCTGAGTTCGATCATAGTATGATTAAGGTCTGGTTTATGGTCTGAATTTGAGTCTGGACAATGGTCTGAAGATGGTCTGATCGAAACGCCTTCGGTCTGAAAAATCTGATCAGAGACCCTTTGTGTCTGGAAAGTCTGATCAGAGGTATCTAGAGTCTGGAAAGTCTGATCAGGGTTAAATTCCGTCTGGAAAGTCTGATCAGAGATAATTTCGGTCTGGAAAGTCTGATCAGACGAAATTTTGGGTATGGACATCAACCTGGAAGGTCAAATATGATTCTAGCAACCATACTAGGTCATATATGATTTGTTTGATTTATTAATAGTCATACATGGACCATACAAAAATCAAACATAACACTAAGATGCCTAAATATTGACGCCCTAAACTACTGGGACCGAAAAAACTCGATCTATACAAATGATTGAGATTTATTGAGGTTGAAAAATGCGTGAAAATTCGACAACTTTAATACAATTTTTCTGTAATTTTTGCTAAAATTTGGTTCAATTTTGTTAATATAATTGAAAAAGCATTATTGAATTCTTTGATAGAAATTTTATGTCTAAAACGTTTGACAAAACTTTAAAAATTTGAACTTTTTTCATCCAAAATGCCACAAAATTTGCTTTATCTGGTCCACTTTGTGTAAATTTGTGTAAATTTGCCAGAAGAACGGACCTAGAAACCTGTAAAACGATCTCCGTAAACTCCAAAAGAGGGCTAAATGCCCTATAAAGGTTTCCTAGAATTATAATTTTTCCGTTTTTTGCATATTTAATTCAATAATTATTTAAAATGCATCATTGTTTTTTTTTATTTTTGAATTATATAACTTAACTAGTGATTTAATTCACAAACATTAGGAAATCCTGGGTAGTTTTTTGGCGCACTGCAAAATCAGGGATAAATTATATCTCAATTTGGATTCCTACAAACAGAAATTTTTTAAGTTTCTTTGGGCGCTGTCTTTGTTTTTCAAAATGTTTTTTTGAAAACCGAAGTGTTTCATTTCTTGGACGAAGAGTTCTAGTAAACTTTAACTGATTTTTTTTGTTTTGCCTTCTTTTGTTACTGTTATTGTAATTTGATATTCAATTTTGCTAATGAATGATCAAAACGGTTTCTTCAGGAGGGGTACGTGAAACTATACAAAGCACTCGGATGTTATCTAATGCCTCAGCACATTGGATTTATTTATTTTAAGAAAGTTTCAGCGATTTTTTGAACATGTAATTTTTTTTATCTCATTTCTGGAATTTTTTATGTTTATTTACAGTAAATACAGGTCAAATATTTCTTCATGTTAGACACAAACTAATTGGTGGCGTTTTTTTGTGTAACGGTTTCTTGATTCTAGAACCACGAGTTTGTGATTTTTTGCTTAATTGTCAATTTCTGTGATTCTTTTTTGTTTCTGTGGTTAATTGTCACATTACTGAAAATCCAATCAGCTCAAACGTTTAAAGACACATTTAAAAAAGTTCATTGGTTTTAAAACGTATGATTCTAAGCGCTTAGACAATGTTCTCTTGCAGAATTTGGTAGTTTTTTGTTTTTGTCCTGTTTTTGTTGTTATGTTTTTTTGTCGTATGCCATATACTATTTAATAAAAGATCTGAACGATCAAATATGAATAAAAAATTGAACTCAATAACTCATATTTGTATATAGCCAATGGTTTTGTTGACTTTGAAAATAACCTTCTTTAAAAAATGTAAAATTCTAAAAGTTATAAAAGTCACTTTTCCCTTTTCCATTTTTTCGTCTTTTTTTCGTGTTTTACAATATTGTATCACTTTTTCAACGCAGCCTCAATATCGAGAGATCTGATTAGCGTTTTGGTGAACAAGACAATAACTTCTTCGTTGAACGTTTTGACTGATGTCCTTAAGGCTTTATCTATTTTTTTTGGAGAAAATTGTGGATTTTAGATAATTTTCAATCTTTGTGGTTCGTTGTTGACATTTTGCAAAAACTTTTTTATAAAGATAACTTTTTGATGTTGAATGGAGACGTAAGTGAGATTAAGAATTAATTTTCTCGTGATTAATATCTTATAAAATTAATGACTTCGACACGGTAGTTTCGGAAAAACGGTGGTTTGTGTTTTTTTTAATTCTGCGTGTATTAATTGTTATTTTGTAGTATTATGACTTAGACTCAATAATAACTGGCGCAATCAGTTTTCTAAGACGTCGCAAGAATGCATGTCTAGTCTTTTCGTTGAAAGTTTGTTAGCTTGTTATGAATTTTGCAAAGGTTTGTTTTTTAAAAAGACAATGGATTTTTGAGCTTTGCCACTCTTATTTCTGCTAGTCTGTCGCCTATTTTTGGTATAAACAAGTGACGTTCATCATCTAGTGAGCTAAAACCTGCTCCTCATAACTGTTGTTTTTTCCTCAAATGGTCTTTGTTCTTGGTAATACGAGTTTTCATGAAATATTGTGATTCTTGCATATTTTTTTAGGTTTTTGTTATCTTTTCACAGTATCACAATATTGGGCAGATCTGTTGCAATTTGAAAAAAAAGAAATTGCAAATTTTCAATGTTCCTGTGCAGCAGTTTAATGTTTAATCGGCATTTTTTATTTTTGCCTTTATTTTTCGTTTTTTTGTAGTGATATAGAATATCCTGGAAAAATAATGGTCACAATCGCTGGATGGAATAAATAGAGATATAAATTAATCTTTTAGTGATTTCAGTTGATACATAAGGTGTACAACCAGATAGATATATTTTTTTTTAAAAAAAGCGTCTTTTTAGACTTTGCCCTTTCGCTCTTTTCTAGTCGAATTCTTATCAAGTCGCATTGATGACAAGTCTCACATTTTTTTTAACAAAATACATGTTGATGTTTCTTTATAATAGGTTTTGTCTGATGCGAATCTGACAGGGCAACTAATTCTTTTTTAAGAAAAATGGACAATGCGTTTTCGTCGTAATTAATATCTGTAATTATTTGGTTTTTATAGCCGTATTTTCTGGTAGTCACACTAATGACAGGTCTCATCGGACCACTAAGGTATATTTTTTCCATTTATTAGTTTGTTGAACGATAGTCATTTTTATCTCTCCCGGATATGGTAGACAATTAAGTGAAACTTGTTGATAAGCGGGATAGGAACATTATATACCAATGCGCACTACCGAGCTTCCTTGTTATTTACATAATCATATGTGATTTCTTGTCTGGCTACTAGGACATGAAGTATAATCTTTGTATTAAAACTAAGAAATCACAAGGGTTTCCTCTATGGCTACTAAGAAATCCTATATTATAGTAGTATGACTACCAAGAAATCATATATGATGGTTGCATTTACAACCATCATACATGATTTTTTAGTGATCATACAACCATCATATATGTTTTTGTAGCAGTCATACAAAGATCTTAATTGGTTTCTTGATAGTCATACAAGGATCATATATAATTTCCTAATAGTAATACAAGGATCATTTATGAATTTTTAGTAGTCAAACAAGGATCACATATGATTTCTTACTAGTCATACAAGGATCATAAATGAATTCATGCAAGTCAGAAGTCTGTTTATGACAGTTTTAATTGGTCAGTTATCAGTTTTGCAATTTTTTTGCGATCTAGGAGCAGTGTTATTTGTCATTTATGATTTCTTTGATTTTTATACAAGGGTCAAGTACAATTTCTTAGTAGTCATACAAGTAACGCAATAGGAATTACGTTATGATTAGTATGACATCATATATGATACTCGCATAACTACTAAGAAGTTACAGCCCGGGAAAGAGTGTTTTAGCAAAGTGCGATTGATATAAAAACGCGTGGCTTGATCACTATTCGACTTTGTTTATAATCAGTGAGCTAAAACCTGCTCCTCATAACTGTTGTTTTTTCCTCAAATGGTCTTTGTTCTTGGTAATACGAGTTTTCATGAAATATTGTGATTCTTGCATATTTTTTAGGTTTTTGTTATCTTTTCACAGTATCACAATATTGGGCCGATCTGTTGCAATTTGAAAAAAAAAGAAATTGCAAATTTTCAATGTTCCTGTGGAGCAGTTTAATGTTTAATCGGCATTTTTTATTTTTGCCTTTATTGTTCGTTTTTTTGTAGTGATATAGAATATCCTGGAAAAATAATGGTCACAATCGCTTTCTATGGAGATATAAATTAATCTTTTAGTGATTTCAGTTGATACATAAGGTGTACAACCAGATAGATATGTTTTTTTTATAAAAAACCGTCTTTTTAGACTTTGCCCTTTCGCTCTCTTCTTGTGGAATTCTTATCAAGTCGCATTGATGACAAGTCTCACATTTTTTAACAAAATACATGTTGATGTTTCTTTATAATAGGTTTTGTCTAATGCGAATCTGACAGGGCAACTAATTCTTTTTTAAGAAAAATGGACAATGCGTTTTCGTCGTAATTAATATCTGTAATTATTTGGTTTTTATAGCCGTCTTTTCTGGTAGTCACACTAATGACAGGTCTCATCGGCCCACTAAGGTATAATTTTTTCCATTTATTAGTTTGTTGAATGATAGTCATTTTTATCTTTCCCGGATATGGTAGACAATTAAGTGAAACATGTTGATAAGCGGGATAGGAACATTATATACGAATGCGCACTACCGAGCTTCCTTGTTATTTACATAATCATATATGATTTCTTGTCTGGCTACTAGGACATGAAGTATAATCTTTGTATTAAAACTAAGAAATCACAAGGGTTTTCTCTATGGCAACTAAGAAATCCTATATTATAGTAGTATGACTACCAAGAAATCATATATGATGGTTGTATTTACAACCATCATACATGATTTTTTAGTGATCATACAACCATCATATGTTTTTGTAGCAGTCATACAAAGATCTTAATTGGTTTCTTGATAGTCATACAAGGATCATATATAATTTCCTATTTGTAATACAAGGATCATTTATGAATTTTTAGTAGTCAAACAAGGATCACATATGATTTCCTACTAGTCATACAAGGGTCATAAATGAATTCATGCAAGTCAGAAGTCTGTTTATGGCAGTTTTAATTGGTCAGTTATCAGTTTTGCAATTTTTTGCGATCTAGGAGCAGTGTTATTTGTCATTTATGATTTCTTTGATTTTTATACAAGGGTCAAGTATGATTTCTTAGTAGTCATACAAGTACCGCACTAGGAATTACGTTATGATTAGTATGACATCATATATGATACTCGCATAACTACTAAGAAGTTACAGCCCGGGAAAGGGTGTTTTAGCAAAGTGCGATTGATATAAAAACGCGTGGCTTGATCACTATTCGACTTTGTTTATAATTGATTTCAAAGATCATTCTATAATTATGCTTAGAGATGCTGAACTCGGAAAAAAATTCCGCGTACAAATCCTACAAAAATACAGGCTTAATAAGTTGAGCGTTCAATTTTTTTGCAAAGATCATAATTTTTCAACACATTAATCTCATAATTAAGCCAGATTTGTCCGCTTAAAAAACAAATCTCTCATCAATTGTCAGCGCATTTCTTACCTTATTGCAGTATTTTCTGTATTTCTTCCAACTTCTACCACTTTCAGCTCATTTTTGAGTGCGACAGCTCAGTAATAAACCTCGGAATGAAAAATGGTATAGCTCTTTCTTTTCGCCTGTTGACCTAGTTTTCAGCAAAGTTTTGAATGTTCATGAGGCAAAAAAACGTATATGACTCCTTGTAACAATTTTTAGAAAAATTTTCAGGAAAAGATTCAGCACTTTTCAGCGATTTCTTTCTAAACAGTCAGCACCTACCATTTGGCTGCGCTATAGTTCTATGCTTCTACTACACGTTTTCGGCGCTTTGAGACATTTTTTTTTTCAAGTCGCATTGATGAAAAGCCTCAAATTTTTTTCTAATGAAGTAGAGGTTAATTGTTCTTTAATAAATGTTTTGTCTGCTGCCGTTCTGATTTCACACAACGAGTTTTGGCCCTAAATAATATCTGCAAATAATTGATTTTTATCGCCGTGCTTTCTGGTAGTCAAATTAATGACATGGTGTGAAATCTGGTCTCATTGGCCCTCTTCGGTATATTTTTCATTCATTTAGTTGTTTGTTCAACGATTTGTTTTTTTAATCTATGCCCGATTTGTTAGACAATAAAGGGAACAATGTTGATGAGCGGGGTAGGAACAATATCTGCGAATGCACATTACCGAGCCTCCTTGTTATCTATATAATCGTATATGAGTTTTTGTCTGACTACTGGGAAATCATATATTATCTTTGTATGACAACTAAGAAATGGAAAGGAATCACTATGTGACTACTGATAAACCATATTTAGCAATTGTATGACTACCAAGAAATCGTTTATGATGGTTGTATTTACCATCGAATTTTGGGTAATCAAACAACAATAATATATCTTTTTTAGCAGTCATGCAAAGATCCTAAATGATTTCTTAGTAGTCCTACAAGGATCATATTAAAATTCCTAGTAGTCATACAAGGATCGTATTTGATTTCTGAGTAGTCACACAAGGATCATGTTAGATTTTTTATTAGTGTTACAGGTATCGCACTAGTAATTACGTTATGATTTGTATATGATTCTATATATGATTGCCGTGCGAGTAAAGTGCGAGCAAAGTGCGATCGACATGTAATCGTTTGGCTTGATCGCAACTCAAAATTATTTCATTTTGATTTTGAAAAAATATGCAAGAATTGTTCTCACAGATGCTGAACTGAGAAAAAATTCCGCGAGAAAATATTCCTACAAAGAAAACAAATTTATTCAGCTGACGTTTCATTTTTTTTAAAAAAGATCATAACTCGTCAACACATTAACCTCATAGTTTAGCAATACTTGTCCGCTTGAAAAACTGTTTTCTCAACAGTTTTCAGCGCATTTCTTACTTTATTTCTAAATTTTTGGTTTTTCTTCCAACTTTTTCCACTTTCAGCACATTATTGAGTACAACAGCTCATTAGTGAACCTCGGAATGGAAAACAATAGAGCTCTTTCATTTCGCCTGCTGGCCTAGTGTTCAGCAAAATTTTTAATGCTTATGAAGCAAAAAAAAAACGTATATGACTGTTTGTATAGATTTTTAGTAAATTCGTTTAGGAAAAAAATTCAGCACTTTAGAGAACTTTTCCTAAAGAATAGGAACATATAATTTGGGCT
The DNA here is from genome assembly GCF_964194025.1 of Convolutriloba macropyga. NCBI lineage: Eukaryota > Metazoa > Xenacoelomorpha > Acoela > Convolutidae > Convolutriloba > Convolutriloba macropyga. Next base: position 46,758,054 of record NC_134482.1, read on the forward strand.
GCGCTATGTTTCTAGGTTTCTATTACACGTTTTCCGCGCTTTAAGACATTTTTTTTCATGCACCTGTCTTACAGTTTCCTAAATCACTCGTATCAATTTTGCGATAGTAAAATTTATGCATTTATGCCGACGTTTTGGTATATTTACATTTTGAATATATGTAAAAATATTCCAAATTTTGAGTATATTTACATATTTTTCGTGCAAATTTCGAATTTTTTTGTGGAGTCTGATGGCATATTCTGGAAAATGAAAGGTGGTAATCGCTTTCTATGGAGATATAATTCAATCTTTCAGTGATTTCAACTGATACATAGGGTTTATAATCAGATAGATTTTATTTTTTTCCAAAAAACGTCTTTTTACACTTTACCCTTTTGCTTTTTTCTTGTTGACTTGTTATCAAGTTGCATTGCTGAAAAGTCTCAAGATTTTTGAACCGAGAAAAAATCCAAGTACAATCCATAGAGAAATACAGGCTGATTAAGCTGAGCTTTCAATTTTTTTTACAAAGATCATAACCTTTCAACACATTAATCTCATAATATAGCAAGATTACTCAGCTTTAAAAACTAATTTCTCATCAATTTTCAGCGGATTTCTTGCCTTATTTCTGTATTTTCTGTATTTATTCCAACATTTTCCACTTTCAGCACATTTTTGAGTACAACAGCTCACTAATGAACCTCGGAATGGAAAACGATAGAGCTCTTTCAATTTGCCTAACCGCCTACTGTTCAGCAAAATTTTGAATGTTTTTGAAGCAAAAGGACAGATATGACTCTTTGTATCGATTTTTAAGAAAAGTTTTTTAAGAAAATATTAGCATTTTGAGACATTTTTCAATTTCAAGTCGCACTGATCAAAAAACCCTCATATTTTTTTCTAATGAAGTAGAGGTTCATTTTTCTTTACTATAAGTTTTGTCTGATGCCATTTTCATTTCGCACAACGAGTTTTGGTCGCAATTAATATCTGCAAATATTTGATTCTTATCGCCGTGTTTTCTGGTAGTCAGATTAATGACAGGTCTGATCGGCCCTCTTCGCCATATTTTTCATTCATTTAGTTATTTGTTCTACGATTTGTTTTTTCAATCTATGCCGGATTTGTTAGACAATAAAGGGAAAAATAATGATGAGCGGGGTAGGAACAATATGTGCAAATGCACTTTACCGGGCCTCCTTGCTTTCTATATAATCGTATATGATTTTTTGTCTGCCTACTAGGAAATCATATATTATCTTTGTATGACTACTAAGAAATCGAAAGGGATCATTATATGACTACTGATAAATCATATTTAATAATTGTATGACCACCAAGACATCATATATGGTGGTTGTATTTACAATTGATATTTTGGTGATCAAACAACCATCATTTATGTTTTCTTAGCAGTCATACAAAGATCCTAAAAGATTTCTTAGTAGTCCTAAAAGGATCAAAATAAATTTACTGGTAGTCATATAAGGATCGCATATATTTTCTGAGAAGTCACACAAGGATCATATATGATTTCTCACTAGTCATACAAGGATCATGAATGATTTCACACAAGATTTTTGCTTGTTATTATCTGTCTTTTGTGATTTTTTTTATTTTTTACAAGGATCATGTAATTTTTCATAATAGTCTTACAAGTATCGCACTAGCAATCACGTTATGATTTGTATATTATCCTATATTTGATCCTCGTATGACTACTACAAAATTTCAGCAGGGAAAAATTGTTTGAGCAAAACATGATTGACATGTAATCGTTTGGTTTCATCACAACTCAACTTTATCCGTATTTGATTTTCAAAAAACAAGCAAGAATTTTTCTTAGAGATGCTGAACTGAGAAAATATTCCGCGTACAAATCCTACAAAAATACAACTTTACTAAGCTGAGCTTTCCTTTTTTTACAAAGATCATAACTTTTCATCACATTAGTCTCATAGTTTAGCCAGGCTTGTCCGCTTGAAAAACTAATTTCCCATCAATTGTCAGCGCATTTCTTACATTATTTCGATTTTTCCTGTATTTCTCTCAACATTTTCCATTTTCAGCACGTTTTTTGCATAACATTGAGTTCAGCAGCTCAAGAAAAAACCTCGGAATGGAAAACGACGGAATTCGTTCATTGCGCCTAGTGGCCGAGTGTTCAGCAAAATTTTGAATGTTTATGAAGCAGAAAATGTATATAACTCTTTGTATCAAATTTTGGAAAATAAATTTAAGAAAAATTTCCGCATTTTATAGATAACTTTTTCGCGCACAATCAGCGTCTATCATTTGGGCTGCGCTAGGTTTCTACGCTTCAATTACACGTTTTCCGCATTTTGAGATATTTTTTTAATTTAAGCCCTGTCCTACAATTTTTTAATTCACTCGTATCAACTTTACGAGAGTAAAATTTATGCATGTATGCTGCCAAAGTTTGAAAACAATTTCTAAGTTAAAATGAAAGGTCTCAATTGCTGTCTATGGAGATATAAACTAATCTCTCAGTGATTTCAGTTGATACATAATTTTTTAATCAGATTGATTTAATTTTTTTTCCATAAAAAAACGGTTTTTTTAACTTTGTCCTTTTGCTCTTTTCTTGTCGACTTGTTATCAAGTCGCATCGATGAAACGTCTTATAATTTTTCTAATGAAGTACAGGTTTAATCATTTGTTACAGGTCTTTTTTCAAGCCAGTTTGATTTGGCACAACAAGTTTTGGTCGTAATTAAAATCTGTAATTTTTTGATTTTTACAGCCGTCTATTCTTTTGGTCAAATAATTGAAAGGTCCCATCGGCCTCTAAGGTATATTCTTTATTCATTTAGTGGTTTGTTGAAGAAAATAGTATTTTTTATCTCTTCTTTGGTAATCTTTAGCGAAAATTGGCTGCTTTAAAAACTAATTTCTCATCAATTGTCAGCGCATTTCTTGCCTTATTCCTTTATTTTCTGTATCATTTTCAACATTTTCCTCTTTTAGCAAGTTTTTTGCATAACATTGAGTGCAGCAGCTCAATAATGAACCTCCGAATGGGAAACGATGGAGTTCTTTCATAGCACCTGTTGGCCGAGTGTTCAGCAAAGTTTTGAATGTTTACACAGCGGAAAAAAAACGTATATGACTCTTGGTAACGTTTTTTAAAACAATTCTTTTAGATAAAGATTTAGCACATCTTAGACGATTTTTTCTAAACAATCAGCCCCTATTACTTGGGCTGCCTTATGTTTCTACGTGCCAGCTATATGTTTTCCACGCTTTGAGACATTTTTCTTACTTAAGCACCTCTCCTATATTTTTTCGAATCACTCGTGTCAACTTTTGCGAGAGTAAAACTGATGCATGTATGCTGGCAAATTTTGACAACAATTTCTAGTTTAGATCAGCACCTGTAACTAAACAATCATAAATTTGGGTATATTTACATATTTTTTCGTGCAAAATTTGATTTTTTTTTATTTTTGCCTTTATTTGTCGTTTTTTGAAGTCTCATGGCATATCATGGAAAATGAAAGGTCTCAATCACTTTCTAAGGAGATATTTATTAATCTCTCAGTGATTTCAGTTGATACATAAGTTTTTAATTAGATTGATTTTAATTTTTTCCAAAAAAAGTGTCTTTTTTAAACTTTTGCTTTTTTCTTGTTGATTTGTTATCAAGTCACCTTGTTGAAACGTCTCATATTTTTTCTGATGAAGTTCAAGTTTTCTTCATTGTAAGTTTTTTCTGATGCCATCTTGATTTGGCCATTTGGCACAACAAGTTTTGGTCGTAATTATTATCTATATTTATTTGAATTCTATCGTTATCTCTTCTGTTAGTCACATTGATAACAGTTCTCATCCGTCCTCTGAGGTATATGTTTTATTCATTTAGTTGTTTGCCAAATAATATAGATTTTTTATTCCGGATTTGGTCGAAAATTAAGTGAAACATGTGGTTGGAACATTATGTGCTAACGCAAAATACCGAGCCTCCTTGTTATCTATATATAATGATATATGATTTCTTGTCTGAATACTAGGAAATCATACACAACCTTCGTATGACTACTAAGAAATCATATATGATAGTCGTATGACTACCAAGAAATCATACATGATGTTTGTAATTACAACCATCATATATGATTTTTTGGTGATTATACAAACATCATATATGCTTTCTTAGCAGTCATACAAAGATCCTAAATGATTTGTTAATAATCATACAAGTATCATATATAAATTCCTAGAAGTCTTACAAGGATTTATATAGTTTCTTAGTAGTCAAATAAGGATCATAAATAATTTCACACTTGTCCAATGTCTGTTTGGAGCAATTTTATTTGGTCCGTTATCAGGTTTGCAATCTCTTGCCATGTAAGAGCTGTATTTTCTGTCATTTATGATTTCTTTGATTTTATACAAGGATCATGTATCATTTTTAGTTGTCATACAAATATTGCACTACGAATTATGATATGTGTGACAGCATATATGATCTTCGTATGACTACTAAGAATTTTCAGACAGAAAAAGTGTGTTTTAGCAAAGTGCGATTGATATGAAATCGTTTCGCTGGACCACATATCGACAATATTATAATTTGATTTTCAAGCAATATGCAAGATTTGTTCTCAGAGATGTTGAACTGAGAAAAATAATCCGCGTACAATTCCCACAAAAATACAAGCTTTTTAAGCTGATCTTTTATTTTTTTTTTACAAAGGTCATAACTTTTCAACACATTAATATCAAAATTTAGCAAGATTTGCCCGCTTGAAAAACCATTTTCTCAGCATTAGCAATTGTCAGCGCATTTCTTACCGTATTTCCATATTTTCTGTATTTCGTCTTCCACTTTGAGCATACTTTTTGCATAACTTTGAGTGCAACAGCTCAGTAATGAACCTCGAGTAATTTCAGCGCAATTTTAAAAAGAAATCGGCACATTTTTCAGCACCTCTCTTACAAAAGTTCAACACTTCCGAAGACCAAAAATTCAGCATTTTCACTACTTTTCTTTCAAAATTCCAGCTTATTCTTGCATAAATTCAGCACTTCAGATAAACAGAGATTTTCCCCGCTTTCAGTGCTTTTTTTACATAAGTTCAGCGCATTCCTTACAAAAACCTAGCACTTCCTCCAACGCATTTGTTACAAATATTCAACACTTAAAAATTTGAACACAATTCTTACATGATTTCAACACTTCAAAAAAAGAGTTTTTCAGCAATTGCTGGTTCCATTGAAAGTGCACGTGGCGTTCGTAAAGATATATCATTGTTTAGGAAAAGTTGGTCGCTTCACTGATGATTCCGTCTGCATTCCTTGTTTTGTCCTTTGGTCAAAAATTGGACTCCAAGATCCAAATGAGAGGGTCTATAACGGAGAAATTTTAAAAGTACCCAAAATATGCTTATAAACGGTGGAATGAAAGCTCAGATTGATTAAAAAATACTTATTTGTTTATATAGATATATACAAAAACACGTACACACATACAGCTATATATATATATATATATATATATATATATATATATATATAAATATATATATATATATATATATATATATATATTTAAACATATATATATATATATATATATATATATATATATATATATATATATATTTATGTATATACTTACATACATACATAAATTTATATATATAAATATATATATAAATATATATATTAATATATATATGTGTGTGTGTGTGTTTTTATATATACATATACAAATTTATGTTTATATATTTATACATATATATATTTATATATATATATATATATATATATATATGTTTATATATATATATATATATATAAATGTATTTGTGTTTGTGTGTGTGTGTGCTTACACACACAAATGCGGTCCCAATTTTTGTACTCTTTTTCATGTGTTACTGAG
>NC_134482.1:46764143-46876643 GCF_964194025.1 Convolutriloba macropyga
AATAACTTTCATTCGATTTGAAGAACAGAATTTACGGAATGAAATATTTCCTCCTTCAATTTTTTTTACAAAATGTAACCAGAAATATAAATTTGAAGAATATGTCGCAGTAATTCCGATTGAATAAGAAAATAGATATCCAAAAATCTTTCAGAGCTGAATTTTGGAGTATCTGCATTTGCTAAGGCACAAAGAAAAACAAAATCCCTCTCAAAATTGGGCGTCATTTTTTCTGCTTCAGTGTGATTGTTTTTAGCTCAATGATCATCAGATGTAAAACGACGACGTAAAATTTACAAAAAGCAATACTTAAAATTTTCAGAAAAATTTTAGTGACTACGATTGATGAGCAATATAGAAAACAAACAGTTTGGTAACTTGGTCGGGTTTAAGGGCTAATTTTACTTAAAATGCTAAACAAACTTAAAATGCTCAGTGGCCCGTTGGGTTCATCCATGTATTTTTTATGTTTGATTATTTACATTTAAAAGCGAAGACGACATATCTCCAAGTTTTGCACGGGAACAAAAGTTTCAGAGCACAAAAACTCACCATTGACTCAACTTTTACGAGTTTTCCTTTGCACTCCTTTTTGGCTATGGTGAAATTTACAGGTGCCTCTTTGTGCTTGAGTTTGAAACAATTCGGGGGAGAAACCTGAGGCAAGTAGTCAGCCTTAGCCTCGGAACATAGCCCTGGATCGCCCGACAGCTGTGTCCATTTCATCGCCATCATAGTCAAAGCGAACAAAAACTGTTGTGAGGTCACAGTCATGTTGGCTAAAAAGTACTTTCGAAGAGTAACTATATTACATATATTACAATAACTAATAATAATAATAATAATAATAATAATAATAATAATAATAATAATAATAATAATAATAATAATAATAATAATAATAAATAATAATAATAATAATAATAATAATAATAATAATAATAATAATATAATAATAATAATAAGAATAATAATAATAATAATAATAATAATAATAATAATAATAATAATAATAATAATAATAATAATAGTAATAATAATAATGATAATAATAATAATAATTATAATAATAATAATAATAATAAAAATAATAATAATAATAATAATAATAATAATAATAACAGTAATAATAATAATAATAATAATAATAATAATAATAATAATAATAATAATAATAATAATAATAATAACAGTAATAATAATAATAATAATAATAATAACAATAATAATAATAATAATAATAATAATAATAATAATAATAATAATAATAATAATAATAATAAAAATAATAATAATAATAATAATAATAATAATAATAATAATAATAATAAACTAATAACTAATAATAATAATAATAATAATAATAATAAAATAATAATAATAATAATAATAATAATAATAATAATAATAATAGTAATAATAATAATAATAATAATAATAATAATAATAATAATAATAATAACAATAATAATAATAATAATAATAATAATAATAATAATAATAATAGTAATAATAATAATAATAATAATAATAATAATAATAATAATAATAATAATAATAATAATAATAATAATAATAATAATAATAATAATAATAATAATAATAATAATAATAATAATAATAATAATAATAATAATAATAATAATAATAATAGTGGTTTCTGCGTAATCGCATTGGAACAGTATTAGGCCTACAGTAGTCTGTTTTCAGCTGCCCTTTTTCTGATTATTCCCCACATTTAAGACTGATCTTTTAATGAGCGGCATTGCTCTTTTTTGGTAACTATAGCCACTTTTTTGCGTCTAAAACTTTCACGTGGTACCATCATTGCAGCCAACATTGGTCAGGCTATGGTCAACCTGAAGCTATGGTTAAGTAAGAGCTCATCCTCACACAGACAGCATAACTCGACCTAACATAAAAAACTCAAACGGGATCATTTGTTGCAATTGCAATTGTAGACATAAAAAATGTTTCTTCTCGATCTTTCTTAAAATTAATAACTTTGTGCCTAACTATGAAATATGATGACAGAATGGCTATTAATCATCATCTTTAATATCCATGATTCAACTAGATACTCGATATAGCTATTTCATGGTTGATCTTTCTTTTATATCTTTCCAAGATCTTATTGGTACCCATGCAAAGATCGTATATATCTTGTATGTTCGTACACAACTTGTTGTTTACATAGCATGCACTATGTCAAGATATTACCATATTTTTTTGCATTTTCTAAATTACGCATTTTTCATAAAGTTTTTTTTATTTTTTAAAGATTCGACGCTATGGCTGGCTAAAAGCCCATAGCTCGAAGACGAATGTTTCCCAGGTCAAAATTTCAGATTGAAAACCTTTGGCTTGACTACCCAGACAAACAATCAGTCTGATCAGACCACCCTTCATTATACATAAGATCGGACTGAGTTCCAATCGAGCTAGTGGTTCTGGTCAAACTGCCCAGACCAAAAAATCTCTAATCCGGACCAACCCTGACCCTTATCAAGACCAGTCAGTCCAGAATCTCGAATGAAAGTTTCAATGTCATTCCCGACCTTGAAACTTTCATTCGAGATTCTTTCATTGTCACAGAGTGCTCTCGATCTGGGTCTGATCATAGGTCTTTTTGGTTTACCACCTCGGTCCTCGATTGGGGCTACAATTTGAAAGAGCTCGGCTGCCTGTTATTCCTTTCTTTCATTAAATGAAGATACATGTCCAGGCAATATGTTGAAAGATTTGTATCATTTTGAAGCCTTAGTACAGACTGTTAAACACATACCAATTTTTTTTTCAAAACTCGTGTCAACAATCTTCTAATATAATTTAGAACTTGATTCGATTCCGAACATCTTTTCAAATCAAATTCCTTTTTTTTTAGAAAAGTGACCCGTAGTTTAGAAGAGTTTACCCGTAGTTATTCAAGGATTTGAATTTTATCCTCAAAATTTTGTTCATTTCTTCCATTTCTTTTTAGAGTTATTGTTTACTTTTTGGCTCAGCTTCAATAGGAAGCGTTCATTCAATCTAGGCTTACTAAAGAAACTGGAATCAGATATAATAGATAATAATAATAATAATAATAATAATAATAATAATAATAATAATAAGAATAACAATAATAATAATAATACTAATAGTAATAATAATAATAATAATAATAATAATAATAATAAACATAATAATAATAATAATAATAATAATAATAATAATAATAATAATAATAATAATAATAATAATAATAAAAATAATAATAATAGTGGTTTCTGCGTAATCGCAGCGGAACAGTATTAGGCCTACAGTAGTCTGTTTTCAGCTGCCCTTTTTCTGATTATTCCCCACATTTCAGACTGATCTTTTAATGAGCAGCATTGCTCTTTTTTGGTGACTATAACCACTTTTTTGCGTCTAAAACTTTCAAGTGGTACCATCATTGCAGCCAACATTGGTCAGGCTATGGTCAACCTGAAGCTATGGTTAAGTAAGAGCTCATCCTCACACAGACAGCATAACTCGCCCTAACATAAAAAACTCAAACGGGATCATTTGTTGCAATTGCAATTGTAGACATAAAAAATGTTTCTTCTCGATCTTTCTTAAAATTAATAACTTTGTGCCTAACTATGAAATATGATGACAGAATGGCTATTAATCATCATCTTTATTATCCATGATTCAACTAGATACTCGATATAGCTATTTCATGGTTGATCTTTCTTTTATATCTTTCCAAGATCTTATTGGTACCCATGCAAAGATCGTATATATCTTGTAAGTTCGTACATAACTTGTTGTTTACATAGCATGCACTATGTCAAGATATTACCATATTTTTTGCATTTTCTAAATTACGCATTTTTCATAAAGTTTTTTTTATTTTTTAAAGATTCGACGCTATGGCTGGCTAAAAGCCCATAGCTCGAAGACGAATGTTTCCCAGGTCAAAATTTCAGATCGAAAACCTTTGGCTTGACTACCCAGACAAACAATCAGTCTGATCAGACCGCCCCTCATTATACATAAGATCGGACTGAGTTCCAATCGAGCTAGTGGTTCTGGTCAAACTGCCCAGACCAAAAAATCTCTAATCCGGACCAACCCTGACCCTTATCAAGACCAGTCAGTCCAGAATCTCGAATGAAAGTTTCAATGTCATTCCCGATTTTGAAACTTTCATTCGAGATTCTTTCATTGTCACAGAGTGCGCGTCTGATCATAGGTCTTTTTGGTTTACCACCTCGATTGGGGCTACAATTTGAAAGAGCTCGGCTGCCTGTTATTCCTTTCTTTCACTAAATGAAGATACATCTCCATGCAATATGTTGCAAGATTCGTATCATTTTGAAGCCTTAGTACAGGCTGTTAAACACATACCAATTTTTTTTCAAAACTCGTGTCAACAATCTTCTAATATAATTTAGAACTTGATTCGATTCCGAACATCTTTTCAAATCAAATTCCTTTTTTTTAGAAAAGTGACCCGTAGTTTAGAAGAGTTTACCCGTAGTTATTCAAGGATTTGAATTTTATCCTCAAAATTTTGTTCATTTCTTCCATTTCTTTTTAGAGTTATTGTTTACTTTTTGGCTCAGCTTCAATAGGAAGCGTTGATTCAATCTAGGCTTACTAAAGAAACTGGAATCAGATATAATAGATAAACGTAAATAAATTGTGACTTTATTTTTTTCTGGGTACTTACTATCCGATGATCAGAAGGACTTGAAGAGATTGATAGATGGAGATAGAAAAGAGAGAAGTTTTCGCTTGTTTGAGCCAAAGTTGGAGGAAAAATGAACCAATTTGATGAAAATCAACCTGACGACGTCAAATAGCTGGACCAACAGTGAATCCCTTCGTGCTGCCCCAAGATGCGTCGCATTGTTGTACTCCAGTTGTGATAACAGGACTAGGCAAGACAAATCCACAGTGGAGTTCTGGTATCACCATCGGCAAATTTCGATTACCAAATTAGGAGCCAAATTTCCGCAAAAATCCGCAGTAAATCAATGGTTTGCTGTGCCCAACAACGGCGTGCACATTTGTTTCCCAACTTGTGACAAAAGTCGTTCTTCGTGGAGTAATGTGGTATTTTTTGTTCAACTGAAGTGTAGCAAGATGATACAGTTAAATAAAAAAATGGTGTGAACGCAACATCAATTTCAGTAACTTTAAGCTCTTCAAAAATTTTCTCTTCTGAGCCCGAAATCGGTTTGAAACTTTTATTTTCAAAGCAATAAAGTGAAGGAATACAAAGTTTTTAAAAAAACCAGAAGTGTTTTCTAATTATGACAAACGTGTTGCTGAATAATTGAAATTTAGATAATGCGATAAAATATTAAATAAAAGGTTTTAAAATTTACCCTAAAAATCATTTTCTGATGAGCCTCCCATCAAAATTAGAAAAAAAAACTGAAAAAGGAATGAACTGATTTCTCACATTCGACGCTTAAAGACTTTTTTCAAGAATCAAGACAAATCCACATCATGATTCACAATATAGCACAGATTCAGGAGCATTTTTTCCGCATAAAGGTATTAGTTTCCACAATTTGCGTAATTGGATACCACATTTTCAATATAAGATTTCAAAATCATCTTAGTGGTTTAGCCTGATAACAAGAAATTTCATTTCGCTACCGTTGTTTGGCTATTTTTTTGACAATATCAGCTGAGAACACGAGGTAAAAACACTTCACAATTTTCAAATTTTGCTGGTAACATATGATTTGAAATTATTTCAGCCGAAGCAATTCCAAATTCCCAAATTGAAAAAAATCAATCAATATCTTCATGAGTTTTTTGTTTAAACCTTCAATTAGAATACCTGAGACTCGGGAATACGTTATCCGGAAAAAAATTCCGTAGTATGCTTTTAAGTGTTCACTATGTTCACTATGCGTGGATCAAACCTCCTCGATAAAGCACAAACTTCTCCATTACACAGAAAAGAAATTAACAGGACTAAAAAACAATAACTAAATGCAAAACAGATAGGCTTCAAAAATGGATTTGAGGTAATTTGTGCAATTAAACTTAATTTCAGAAAATTTGTTTTTTTTCTTTTTATAATTGGTAGGTGTGTTTAATCAAAACACAAACTTCCCCACTTGTTTGAAAACTGATTTCGGGTTTCGGAGAAGTATTTCCTCAGTTTTTTCTTTGGAGTTGGAAACAAGTTGGAATTGGGAAGAAGATTGCCGAAAGTTTGAAATTGATTATTTATAGAAAAATTACCCTTTCTTTCTAATGGATGGGCATGAAAAAAAATGTCACAGCCCACTATTCTTTTTAAAACTCTGATTTTGGGTTTTGGAGACGAGTCTTATTTTAGTTTTTACTTGTAGTTGAATCCAATTAGACTTGAGAAATAGATTGAGGAAAGTTTCAGAAACTCATTTTATTCAATACGGGGAGTTACATCATTTCACAAATATTACTTCAATTTTATTTAAATGATTTTCGGTTTCTATGATTTGTATTTTCAACTTATTACTTAAAGTTGAAACCAGTTGCGCTTTGTAATTAGGTTGCAGGAAGTTTTTTGCTGGTAATAATTGCAGAAGTTTCCCCGCTTTCTTTCTATGGAAATGGTTGATAGTTAATTTCACAATATTCCCCTCAGTTTTAGAAATGTTTCTCAGTTTTTCAGACAAGAGTACTTTCTCAGTTTTTACTTATTATTTGCAACAACAGCTGAAATTAGATCAATTGACACTAGCGAGAACATCAGAAATGCAAACTCCTTTTTCATTTTCACAAATTCCCCGTCAAAAATTAATTTCACAGAATTCCCCCAAAACAGTCTTTGATCTTCAGATACTTATTTAGGAGAGTAGTTTACGCAATTTATACAGACATATTGTTAGTAATATCGTGCGATTTTGCTTGTACATGAGCGGAAAATGTTAACATAACAATGCATTCACCACAAATATTTAGTTTTTCATGCCAAAAACTTCGTGCGTCCAAGTTGATGTGGTAGCTCTTGTAGGTCACTTTGCCACTCCACGAGCTAATTCCAATACTTTTTAAATTTTTATCACCTCGGTGGAAGCAAGCACGTTGAGCATCACCTGAAGCGATGCCTCTGGAAATGACGAGGATTCAATCTATATGAAATTCAGTGTTTCTTTGAAACCGATGGCACTGGTAGCGCACAAATTACAAGATGTACAAAAAGTAAAAGCGTAAATAATAGTTTCAACATTTACCTGTTAATTGAAAATGATTATATTTTTCTTATTTAACTTGTTGGTGCATTTTTATCGTTACTGACTGATCAATCATAAATAGAAGCAATATGGTTGATATGATAAGTTTCGTATAACTCTGCAGTATTTACTTTTGATCTGCAATTTGAAACAACTCCTTAAAAAATATTCGTACAACCCAATTTTGAGTTTTCTGTACAAAATTTTTTTCCGCTAATAGTTAGGCTATTTTTTTGTTCTCCTCCAACATCTAACAAAGGAAAATTAAATCAATTTTATAAAAAAGAAATAAACATTTCAAATCAGATTCAGTAATCAGTAATCAGAAATTTCTCGAGAAAGCGGAACAAGATACCAACAGAGATTCTGAAAAAAAGTACAAAGTCAACAAAAAATTAATAAGAGAGTTGATCGAATTACCTGAACGTGTCCCAATAGATAAACGAATTCAAAGTTTTAGAAATTGTTTCTACTAAGTAACTAAAGGACAAACCTTTTCATATGATTATAAAGTCATTAAAACGCTAAACCGAACTTTTTTAGTGGTTATAAAAATGTGAATTTGCATTTAAGAAAAAAAATCCGATAACAATATCGTGAGTAGCTGCAAAAAAGGATCTATCCCAAGTTGATATAAAAAAGTTAGAAGCAACTGAAAAATGTATATCAAATTAAAATTCATTACTTCTACCCTTTGAACCAAAGTTTGATCCACTTTATTATGCACAGTTATATGGATGTGTTAATTGGTGTTAATTGGTGTTGCAGCAGTTGAAAACTTTGGACGACTTTTGCTGAATACCTTGATAAGTTGTTTTATTGGAAAAAGCAGCCCCAATTGAGGGATGATAAACTAACTGTAGCTGATATTTCCAATACTCCAGAATTTATCTCAATATATAAAGATCAATTTATAAAGAACGGTAGAAAATGATGAAACGAAAAAGAGAAAGCTTCTTGAAACATTAATTGAACAAAAAATCAACTTCACGAAATTTTTTTCAAGATTTTTTCAATTCATCTGATTTCAAAATGATGTAGTAAAGCAAAAGAAGCAAAAAAAATACAAAGCTTCTTTGCAAAAATGCTTCTGTGATAATCAAAAAAATATCGAAATCCATGTGATTCATCATGTCAAAAAAACCAAGTATACTACGGCAAAAGGTTTTTCTTTCGTCATGGACTGCTGTGTCACGGATTTTTTGCTTCTGATCTTGCGACATGTATTGATATACTTTCTTATAATTTTTCTTCAAACTGGATTCGCTAAGTGTAGGACTTTACTTTTTCAACGCTAAATATGCGTTGCAAAAAAGTAAAAATAAAGTTTACATATAATTTATGATTTGGTTATTATTTATATGAAAAAAAAAAAACAATATTTTGAGTTAGAGTAATCTGATTTTAGAATGTTAATTTAGGAAGTCATCGTAAAATTATTCAGAGACTAACTTATAATACTTAACAGCTTCCCAAAGTAACAGAAATCAGTGGAAACTATGAAAAAATTCAGTAAAAATTAAAAAAAATAATTCTTACCAAAACTATAACAAAAACGACTGATAACAAACAAGACATTGTTTCTTTCCAACGATTAAAAAACTGAATAGTTTGACATAATTTTTAGCTGAGGAGCTACATTACGTCTCCAATCATACAAAACAGCCTAGTCCAGGTTTGCAAAGATGATTGACGACGTTCGGTCACCACATAGCTCGCGGAAGAGAATTGGTTAAATTATGGACAGGAGTGAAAAAAAAAGTTGAGAACAATCCGCAACAAAAATCCGTAAGAGACCTCAAAATTTCAACTTTTTATGTCATTAATGTAAGCAACTCGTGAGCAGGGGTATCGTCATCATTGTCCGCATTTTTGGGCTTGCCTACTTCATTTCATTTTAATGCTTCGCTCTGAGTTGAATTATAAAATTGGTTTCCGGCCACTGATTACTTTAAAAATTACGAAATCAATGACCAAAATTTGTAATCCTTGGCCACAGCTTTCGATTTTTGATGGAAGCGTGCAAAAATGGGTTGAAATTTGCGCACCGTCATGATCAATATTTTTTAGACCATCAGACAGAAAATTCTATCAGTGCTGTTTTATTTTATAAGTAAAACTATTCTTCTGTTTTTTTCATAAATTAAAATGCCTCAGCGATGTTTTACGTTACCGACAAAAATAGTCTTCTGACAATTTTTTAAAAAAATCCCTCAGTGCTATTTTCTTTTCACGAGCCGATATTTGCGTCCTGAAAAACAGATTATAAACAGATTGATAAATTGATCCTGCAAAATTAATTTTAAAAAATTAAAGCAATCTCAATAAATTACAAGCATTAGTTCATTGGCTCGTTGAATATGAAAAAAAATTAGACAGAACCCAAACAACGCACGAGTTTACTTAACGCAAGTTTTCTTGCCGCAATGAAGCTTCAAAAATGACACTCTTTTGGTAATTGTCATTTGATGAATGGTTGAAAATTGTTGTCGTTATTTCATTTTCATTAGTTAAAAAAGGGAATCGCAACATTCTGATATCTTTACGCCTCTAATATTGTCATGTTACCTTACAATTTTAATCAAATCCCAGTGATCTCCAAGAAACGGCGCCACTGTCGAATACGTTGTATTGCCAGTTTTGGAATGTTTAGCGATTAGCAAGACTGATAAAGCTATTTTGAGAACATCAACTCACGACAAACTTGTTCCATTAAGAGTCAAAGTTCATGAGCAGTCTGAGTGGACACTTTCTTACCATCCGGGCCATTTCTTTTTTAAAAGCTGAAAAATGGAAGATGATCTGTTGTAAGCTCTGACTTACCTATGCGAACCGTCTTGTGTTAGTCTTCTTTCACACTGCTAGCCATTACTACTGTCATTTTGATGGCGATTTTTGTCCAGTCTAATTAAAATTGAGAAAGCTTCCAATGAAGCTCCTGTTTTTTTGAAAACCCAAAAGGAATGTGGCATCGCCGCTCACAATCTATTAAAACCTCATCAACGGCTCTCTCAATTCGATTTTACAACGTGCCATTGTCAACACATCAGTTAATTAACTGGGCACTAATAGGGCAAAAAGTGTTATTGGCTCTGCAGCTTCACGTACTGGTAACGCTGGTAGGGCGAAAAAACATCTTGTGAATATTTTTCATAATTTTTAAACCCTCACCTCAAAAAAAATTGATGAAAAAGAAGATCTGGTCTATGATTTTTCTGAGCCCAAAAATAGCTTATTCCGTTTTTGGTTCTTTTTATTTTCAGATATTTTTAATTTTGTCTGGAAAACATAGGGCTCATCAAATTATGTCTGTTTCCTATTGTGTGTCAAGATCCATCACTAAGAGGTTGCCAAACTACAAATTTACCATTCAATTCTGTGGAGTTACTGAAAGAAGGTCCCGTAGAATTTTGGTTCTGTGAGTTTCTCATTTTTTTCTGCTTATTTTCGTGTTGAATAACTGTCCAATTTTCTGGACTCAGGTGGTCATAATTACTCTTTCCTTTGTGTTTTCTCCATCGATTTGGACTGTGAAACATTCTAAAAAAGAAAAGTTGAGCCAAACACTGCCTGATTGAAAATGTTGTTGGTCTTGTACTGCCCCGGGAGGGAGATCTATCCTTCCTCTGACGTTGCTGCCAAGATTTTTTAGATTATCCGCCGATTCTGCACACTGAAGTGGAGATTGAAGTTGCGTGATTGTGTCTTTCCTTCCTTTAGTGGCCTGCAATATTTTTTGGCACCAAATCTAGCGTTTTACAGACGTTCGAAAATTTAGAATCCTTTGGTTCTTACCATTCGGCAATTAATTTTTCTTTTGTGACCAGCGGCTTTACTTTAATTCTATCGGCCACAATAACAGACAGCTAATGTCTGGCGCATCATTTCATATTCTTGTGATGGTGCCGAAAAGTCAACCTTCTGTTTTTGATTTGGAAGATATCGGTGAGCATTTTACTCTATCTGAAGTAAAACCAGCAGCTGATCAAAACATTTCAGTAATTGATACCGAGGCCCCGAGGCAAACCTTCTAACTGGTTTTTGATAATTCAGTTGAGTAGTACACTCCTAAGAGAGCGGGAGTCACTTTTATGTGAGAAAAGGAATATGTCTTATTAAAGGATTAAAAAATTTTCAACAGTATTCAAACTATTTGAGATTGATTTAAAGATAGAAATCTTTTCAACTGATATGTGAATCCCTCCTTTTCCCATCAATCATTTATAGGATTAATGCTTATGAAAAAAACTTGTTTCTCAGCGAGAAAGGGTCTGATTAAACGTATACCAATCCCTCACTATCACAAACAGCCAATCATTTGACAGGGCGTTTTTTCTTGGACTAATCCATTCAAACGGCAAACTGAATTTAATATTAGGCAATTTTGACATACGGAAGAAAAATTGAAAGTATGGAATTAGAGTTTAAATGAAAAGTTTTGAATTATAAGCGGACATGCGCTAAAATCGTGAGTTTTGGTGATATACGTGCGATCTAGTTGTGGTGGCATCAGTTGTGGTAGCCTCAGTTGTTGTGGCATCAATTGTGGTGGCGTCAGTTTTCTTGGCAGCAATTGTGGGCCATAAGTTCTCGACAAAGGTGACAGCATGGGTAGTGGTACTAGGGGAGAACCGTGTTAGAATAGAGGAGGTAAGCTGCCGGAACTTGATTTTTTTTCGCAACGCCTAGTCTGACTGACAGATCTTCAATCTCTGGGCCCACTCAAGTTTGTTCCAATTTTCCCATAAAGGCAAATTCAAATTGTTCCCTGCTATTCAGTGAAAAAAGAACATTTTTATACAATGTTACTCTTAAAATCAACATTTATATAGCTTCAAGTGTGTCTTCCACTATAAATTGCCTGTATCAGTTAGAATGAATATTTGTTGACAGAAAAGCGTTCTTAGTCCCGATCCATTGACGCCCTGTACATTTGATGGACTGTTGTCTGTTGATGGGGTAATTGAATCCCAGTTCCCTTGATGGCAACCCAAGTTGTCCTCAAGGACACCGTTCTATGACAAGTTGGAGATTTCTTTGTCTACAATGCCGAGAAAACGGCCACCGTGACTAACGCCTACAGATTCTCGAAGCATTTTCCCGAGCTCCTCTTTGCTACTCATTCTCGAACAAACTTCAGTGTGGCATCGGCTGAAATTGAAAGATATACATTGTGATGAAACTTTTTCTTACTGTCCACTATACATTCTATCCCTATGAATAGCTTGACAAAAATCCCTCCGTAGTAAAATAGCCCGAATCACAACATTAGTTTAATCCAAAAAAGCCTTTTTGAATCGAATTACAATTTATGTCGATAAATTGATTGCATGCTTTTTACCTAACAAAATTCTCCTGAAGGGTGAATTAATTTACCCTCAAAAGGAAGCCTGCAAATTATAATCAAATAATTCTAAAAAGTTCTCTCAGTTACATTATTTTTAGGTATTACCAAAATCGTTGGTGTTGATGAAGTCTATCCCGGAGGTTCTTGAATGCCCGGCTGTTTTCACAAAAACCGGTGTTCCAGCTTTCATGGTTAGAGCTTAACCTATTTGAATGACAATTTTTTTGCAGCTTATTGCAACATCCTGATACAAGCCGAAGAAGAGGTCTCGAAGAAAAGAGGAAATATATGCTCTACATTGAAAGAGGGCGGCACTAAATAGAATTCCTTAGTTCCAGTCAGGACTACATACATTACTATCAGATATATGAAAGCTTGACTAGTCACTGGTCCTTACTGATTAACAGGAGGTTCTCCACACTATCGCTCCTCAGCTCTTCGGGATATTTACTGGAGTAGATGTGCCCCAGCGACACTTCTTTCATGATATCTGGAGGAAACCAATCCTTGAGTTTGTTTTTTCCTCCTTATGTTATTATGCTCTTCACGTTTTTCGGAAGCACCGTTTTTGTCAAAACACAGAAAATTTTGGGATTTTTTCAAAGCAATATTCAAAAGAGAAAAGCCTCTTCTTCTTAAAAGGCTCAAATGCTCCTGCACAGTATAATACCACCTTGGCTGCCCGAGTTAACAATTTTTTTGGTTTCTGGCAGCAATGGCCCGCTAGCGTAAAGCGGTTTTTTGCTCGACTTGTCCTAATTGCACGCAAATTCTGAAAATACGTTACTCATGTAACATTTTCTAGAGACAATTGATTTCGTTCAGATAGTTTATCAAGATGATTTTTCGAGAAATAGGTTTTTGACGTCGTTAGAGAAAACTAAGCACTGCCTTTCCAAAAGAAAATATGTTTTAGAGACATAATTTTAGAGAGAATCTCCATACAAGTCTCTTTTTTTATAAATTGGGTTAGTTCGGGCTTGTCCATGCTAAAACTTTTGTTGAGAAGGCAAAGTTTACTTCTTGGAGGCTTGATGGAAAGAGAACCTGAGCAGGACTTTTATTATCTTTCAATGTTTTCCCTCTTGTTAGTTCTGTGTAGGTCACTGAATAATTGGATATCATAAAAAATCTAAGTGCTTACATTTTTTTTAAAAAAAATCTAACAGTGCCTAAGTTCACAAATCTAAAGAAAACTCTTGTTAACAAAAGCAAAGTGATGAGACAATTTTCCAGTTTTTCTATAATGCAAATCCGATTTCGTCGATATCGACCAAAAACTGCCATTTATATCGACAGCCATTTATTCGGCGATATCGGCCAAAAACTTATAATAAGTGCCATTTTTCATCAAATTTGCAGACAAAATAGTCAATAACCGGCTGTTCCCACACAAAAAAAAACGATGAAAACTAACCAACAGTTCCTAGGAAGAACCGCTGAAATCGACAAAAACGACAATACCCCTTCTTACAACAACACCAACTAAACTGAGAAAAACTGACCAAATGCGTGGCTTCTTGCGACAATTTCGTCGCTGCTTCTCAGCAACTCGTCGCGGGTTCTATTGCAAAATGTTGTATTAAGCTGTAAATGTTCTATCTATTGTTCTGGCCATATTTTTATGATATCTGTGCAGAAATATTAGGGTCAACGTTTAGGGACATAGTACCGTCCACCCGCATTGTTTTGCTAACTCTAAAAGTTGCTATAAATTGTGAGAATTTTAGCGCTTAAAACAATGACGGTGGTGACAAAGTTTTTGTCGCTAAAAACCGCAGGTCTTACAACAATTCAATGCAACGATGAAATTTTGTTTCAAGCTCTGTCACTTAACAACTTAGTAGCAATGTCTTTTTGTCGCTAAAAATAGCTAGCAAAAATTCATTGCTCAAAGCCGTTGATAAAATTACACCGCAAAAAACCGTTAAGCTTTAAAAAAAAAAATTTAACATAAGGGTGAGGCAAATTTTTCACATAAGAGTGAGGGAAAATATCACAGGAGAAAAAAATTATTTGTTCACCGCGCTATTCTTATTATGTTGCTTGAAAACTTCGACTTAGGTTGTAGACAGATATTAAATAGGGAAGTGTCGTCACTATACCTGCTGCTGCCTCTGTAAGAGAGTCTGTGATGGAAAAATGAGTACTCTCAATAAAATAAAATTATCGCTTCAATTCTAATGAAGTTTTTAGCACCAAATTTATTTGTCTCCCATTTTTTTGCTGAAAATGCAAATGAAAAAACAGTTTTCGTGTTCTTGCTTCATTTTTGAGTGATGGGCTGCAAATTTGTCATTTTTGTAAAGATAAAATATTATTTTTTCTGGTCCATTTTTTAATTTGTTACAACACATATGCCGTTTTTAACTAAGTATTTTGTTAGCAATTGCTTAGCTGCTTAATTTACCTGAAATTTGTGATTTTTTGCTTCCGGTTTCTGAAGCTTATCTCTTAGTGCTAATAGGAGATGTGATGTTAGCCAGTCACTACCTGTTTTTTGTTTTTTCCACAAAAAACAGTACAACAAAGAAGCTCGGTAATGTGCGTTCGCACAGAAAATTCCGACCCTGCTCTTCCACATTTTTGGCATAAATATCTACCAAATGAGGAAGATGGAAAAACCCCAAAAATTCAAGTTTTTTTGAACAAAAAGTGAATGAAAAGAAGATCACCTCCAACGCAAATAACTCATTGGGGTAACAAATGCTGCATTAGATTGATGAGATCAGCAATTATTAGGAAAGCAAGTTAATACGAACAACAAAATCAAACAAAAATAAAAACAAACATTAGTTATATCTAAAGCTTTATGTCCATTTTAAAAAGACTTATTAACAAGGTCAAAATAGCGTCAGATAAGCCTGAAACTAAACAAAAAACTCGTACTTTAATAGAAAAATTTGGGACTACTCCACAAAAAGGCTCGGTATCAACTAGACAAAAAAGACAAAAAACAGCAAAGTTAAAAAAAATGGCTTATGTTTTTAAAAACAATTAATTGCAAAGTAATGAAAACTATTAGATAGCAATTGAAAACATCTAACACGTTTATGACCACGTAAACTTCTATAGGAAGGCATGAAGACTTAACATTATTCAATTTATGGGCTGTTAAAAAAAGAACATCAATTGGAGACAACAAGCAAAAATTCAAATAAAACTTAAGAGAAAACATTTTCGAAGCCGCAAAGCCATTTTCTGCCCCTCAAAGTATGTTTACTTGGGCCTTCCTCGAATACCAATAATGTGATAGGACCTCTAATTAATAAGAATAGGAAACAAGAAAACAAAAATGAGGAAAAATCAAAATTAAATAAAATTTCTGTTGTAAAATTTTTTGTTTTTTTGAAAGCCATTAGCTACAAAATGACAAATTAAATAGCTTCGTCTAATTGTACAAAGAAAGCGTTTCAGACCTGGAAGTATTCCGTATATGTCTTTCGTCTACAAAAAAACGTCAAATGTTGACGAAAATCAAAAATTAGTTTACTTTTTTTTGCGACAAGCCCGTGTCGAAGTCAGTCTATTTATAAAAAATTTTAAGAAACATTAGATTTTGTAATATGGCACCTGCCCATGGCAGAAACAATGTCTATTAACGGTACTAGGTAAAAACTAGAAAAAAAGAACAAAAATGCGAAGTTAAAAAGTGTTTTTCTTAAAACAATTGTATTCAAAGTCAAGAAAGCTATCAGCTATCTACAGAAATCAGAATATAGGCTCCTGTTTTCCTCTATAAATAAACAATGAGAGTTGCCATTATCCAGGAAGTTTCGTAAGTCAAGAAAGACAAACTAAAAAAGAGAGTTAAATGCACTTGTAAAAAATTCAATTAAATTCTTCGAGGAAGGGATTTCGAAGCCGTTGAAACCATAATCTATTCCTTTCAAGAGTTTTATGTGTTTACTTGTGTCTTAATTTGGAGGCCAAAAAGGTAACTTGTGAATTGTCAATAGTGTGATAATGTGACAAACGAGAATAAAATGGACTAATGCCTAAAAATAAAAAAAATCTTTGAAATCTTTTATTAACAAAACCAGAAAACCAAAACTTCTCGCGTGAAGCCACAAAAAAGATTCAAAGCCACAAACCGAAACTTCTCGCGTGAAGCCACAAAAGAAATTATTCATTATAAAAAAGGATGAAAAAGCATTCTTTAGTGGCGGAAACTAAGCTACAATTGGACCAAATTACGAGAAAATTAGTGGCAAAGTTCAATAAGCCATTGTTTATTTAAAAATCAAACATTTTTAAAATTCAAAACGACCAAAATATTCCGAGTAAAGAAACTAGATACCTTATTTTGGAATTGCTTGTAGAGTCATTTATACCTGTCCACTGTGAGCTTTGATTTCAAGTGTTCTGTTTTTTTATTAACATAAAAATATCGCTTTTTTTAAAAAAAAAACCGACAGTCCGAATTATTTTTGGATTGAAACAGTCGAAGATTGGTCCACAACCAGCCATGCTATGGCTGTTCGTCCATTGAGAACACTCATTTTTTTGAAAGTTATAATGCTAGAGAATTTGTTAGTTAAAAGATTTCAAAAATGCTTCGTTTTTGATAATCATAGAGTAAAGTAAGCAAAAAAACAGCAAAAGTTTAAATCCAGATTACTTTCGATGGAAGTGGAAGTAAAACAAGCTCGCTTTGTAGTTTATAAATATTTTTTTATTTTTAGCCAAAATTTTAGCCAAAAAAATTAAATTAAAATAGTCAACAAGACTTTTTGCCCTGAGAAAAACCAAGGGTACTATTGTTAACCATTTTTACATCTTTTAGCAAAATTGACGAAATTTTAGGCAAAATTCTGGAAAGCGTGAGTAAAAATAACGCAAACCGGTTTATTATTCACAAAAAGTTGAACCACGATTACTCGCTCTAGAGAACGAAATTCAAAAAAATCTCCTTAATTCCATATTCTACGCTGGACTGGTTTTGTAAGAATACCACTCGCAACTCTCTTCTATGAATATATCGATCGGCCAAAATTGTCTGAACAAAAAAGACAGTTGAGTACATAGTTTCGCCGCCTCAAGAGGGGTCGGAATTATAGGAGGTTATTGGATCTTTGGTTCTCTCTTTCGTAGTTCTTTTACTGGGCTTGCTAGGTTTTTATTGTTAGTGTTGAAAAAAATGATACTGAGAAATGGAAAACATTCTCCTTCTCACTTTTAAAATTGAACTTTTTGTCTGAGTTCTAATCTAAATTAGTAGGTTGTTTTTTTATTATCAGCTTGCTATGGCTCAGTTCGAATTGAAATCATAACACAATTTCTATGATAAACAGATTTTGAAGACATGGCAGACAAAACTATCAGATATGGCAAGTTTTGTTCGCAATGGACTTTGATTTTGCATAATCTCATTTTTTTTCTTCAAAAACCGTTCAATTGAATTTGTTATCGACTACTCTCTAAAAACTCTAAACTTTTAAACTAACTAAAAACTAAGGTGTGAAAATATAGAAAAACGCAATAGTATGCACATCTATAAATAGCGAGTAGAGATTGAAAAAATTCAAAAAAATCTTTTTTGAAGGGCCCATAAAGTACATTACAGTGCACATCTTTGTGAAAATTGATATTTCAATTTATCGTCACGCTGTTCGGTGATCCTTTTATCAAACGCAATACCTTCCAAAAATGACATCCTCAGCAAAAATATAGAGACCTAACATGTATCAACTGGGCAACGGGCGCATATTTGCAACTGGGCGCATAAAAAAGACGGGTGGGGGGGGGGGCAGAATAGGTCTAAAATTTTATGGAAATATCAAATGGAGTTTTGTGTTTTGCTCTTCATAACTCAATATTAGTCCAAATATTGTATCTCGCAATAAACGATCTCAAAAAAGTTAGACTCTGGTGTTTTGTAAATGAAAAAGTAAAAATAATGGAACTTTGACCTTCAAACAAAATCTTTTCTTTTTCGGCCCCTACCTTAGTGAGCATATATTTTTTACGTCCCCGATGTTTAGATGCTAATTTTCTTGCATAGAGGCGTGCTATGTCACAACACATAATTTGCCCAACTGGACACAAAAAATACGGGGCAGAATAGATCTAAAATTTTATGGAACAATCTAAGAGTTTTCTGTTTGCTCTTATGTTTTCTGTTGTGCTTAGTTGTTATGTTGAAGGCCAGATTGCGCCAATAGGGATTAAACATAGAAATTTAGTATGTGTAATGCTCATGCAGGAAGTGAAGAGCAGTTTGGATGTGTGTTATAATCACAGCAAACACTTTTTTGTATATTTCACGAACCCGAGAAAATTATCAAGGACGCATCAAAAAAGGCATAGCTAGTACCAAATTGCAAGTATACAAAGTTTGAGAGCTGCGATTATTACTGACTTAAATAATCGAGATTGAGAATCGGAAAATCAGTTTTAAATAATATTTATAAAATTATTTGCGAAAGTCTGGATTATTGTTATATAAGACTGAATGAATGGAACTGCCAAGAAACGGTATTCCGTATTTTCAACCTCATTTGTAGAAACTTCCAACATTTCAAACCATTTTGTCGTGGTCGATAACACGGGTCAAAGAATTCAATAAGTTGAATTTTAAATTAAATTTTGAACTGAAAATATACAAAAATTAGCTTGTATTTATAGTGGTTATCTATGCGAAAATATACACAGAAAATTTAGATTAGCTAAAAATATTTTACATGATTGGCATGTGAATAGATCTTAACTCCGAATCCCGGAGGTGATTTTCTATTTTCATCAACAATTCATGAGAATCATATATGGCTTGGGTACAATCGAGTTCATTAGTTGGAGGTCGGTGGATGTTAGAATCAGGTTTCTGTTGGTGGGAGAATTTACTTCTGACATATGATTGATAGGTCAATAAGATAATGATAGCGCCAAAACAAAATTAGAAATGAGTTTAGTTTTGTAGCCATTACTTATCACCACAGCAATAAAGTTCGTCAGGTAAGTTCTTCTTTCGTTCTTTGAAACTTTAATAAAACTTCTAAGTTTCTTGATGTTTCATTGAAACCATCACACCCTCCCTCTTTTTTAAGCAAGTTTGTGGGTATAGGTTCTCCAAATCTGTCAGGTTGTTTTCTGTTCCTGGTTGATGCTCGTGAAGGCTCTGAGGTTTCGGGTTGTTGGTGCTCTGCAGATGATGTGGCTGCAGAAGCTTCATCTTGATGTGAAGATCCCACATCTGTGTTCTGAGGTTGTAGTTCTGATTGAGATATGGTCTCCTCCACTGCTGGTTCAGTTTTCACATTGTCCTCGTCTAGTCTCGCAATTTGGTTGTCGCTCACCAGAATAGTCAGTGCTGAGTTTTCAGGCTGTATGAATGATGTGTTCAGGCCCTTCCTGATGATGAAGGTAGCAGGAACTGTATTTGTCTTTTCGTTGGCCTTGAATAGAATGGGTTCGCACAAGTCGAAATCTGCTATTGCTGGTAGTCTCACTCTGCGTCCCAACAGGAGTTCAACTGGAGTTTTGCTCCTCGTCTTTGAAGTGTTGCGATGTGTCATCAGTGCCTTTTGCAGGAATGCTCCAAATGCCACATTAAGGTTGGGACTCCACGCTTGAAGTGCCCGCTTCACTGTCTGAACTGCTCTTTCAGCTAGTCCATTAGCTCTTGGATGATAGACGGGTGATTCTATTTTCTTAATTCCCAGTGATTCACACCACTGTTTAAGGTCACCACTTACAAATTCAGGACCATTATCAGAAACTAAAGTTTTTGGTATTCCGAATCTTGCAAAGATTTGACTAAGATATATTTTAACTGTTTCTGATGTTCTATTTCCCGCGGGGAAGGCTTCTATCCAACCAGAACCCGCGTCAACAATTACTAATATATTTCCTTGGTCCTTAACATAACCCCAGTCCATATGGAGCCGTTCCCAAACGTCGGCTTCTGGCCACGTAGAGACTGTTTTTCCCAGGCTAGGCCTGTTCAATTGACAATTCTTACATTTACTAACAAAGTGTTGAACGTCTTGGGTAAAGCCAGGCCACCAAGCTATCATTCTGACTGATGCCTCAGTTGCATTCTTTCCGGGATGTGTCTCATGCGCTTTTGCCAAAACCAAGTATCGTAGTTTGGGTGGAATGAAAGGAACAACACCTCTGAAGATGATTCCATTATGTAAAGTGAGTGCATCTTTCTGTTGTTCGAATCCTTTTTCCGCTTCTGAACATTGTTTCCAATTGCCGC
Organism: Convolutriloba macropyga; assembly: GCF_964194025.1. Classification (NCBI taxonomy): domain Eukaryota; kingdom Metazoa; phylum Xenacoelomorpha; order Acoela; family Convolutidae; genus Convolutriloba; species Convolutriloba macropyga. Next base: position 46,784,908 of record NC_134482.1, read on the forward strand.
TTATGATTCGTTTCATTATAACCTGGAAGAGTCTGTTTGTTCCAAGTTCAGTTTTGATTTCTGCTTGGGTCACCAAATCACTCTGAGCGAAGTAGATGTTATTGATTGCGAAGCACACTCGATCGTTGTCGGATTCGTCTTCGTCAAAATCCATTCTGCTCAAAGCATCTGCATGGGGTATCTGCTCCCCTGGTGTGTACTTCAACTCATAGTCGAAACCCATTAGAGCTATTGCCCATCTTGTGATTCTCGCTGATGCTGTCTTCGGGATCTCCTCGTCTGGTGCAAAGAGATATTTGAGTGGTTTGTGGTCAGTCTGTAGGGTAAATCGTCTTCCAAGAAGGAATTGCTTCAATCTTGTGACCACAAAGACAATTGCCAGTGCTTCCCGTTCTATGTTCGAGTAGTTTTGCTCCGCTGGAGTCAATTTTCTCGATACATATATGACTGGATGTCCTTCTTGCGAAAGAACCCCGCCAATGGCTTTTTCAGAGGCGTCAGTAGTAACTGTTGCTTCTTTTTGTAGACTATACGGCTGTACTAGTGGGTTAGCACATAATTCATTTTTTATGTCTTCAAAGGCTTTTTGTTGCATTTTGCCCATGAGAAATTGCTATTTCTCATGTTATTTAAGGGTAGCATTTTTGTTGCAAAATCAGGAATCATTCTTCCGTAAAAATTAGCTAGCCCAACAAACGATTCGAGTTGTTTATTGTTAGTTGGTGCTTTTGCATTTTTTATTTTTTCAACATGTTTGGGATCTGGTGCTATTCCCTCCTTTGAAATGGAGTATCCCAAAAAGCTAACGCTATCGACTGGTTTTGAGTTAGACTTTTTCTCATTAATAGTAATTTTTTTCTCACGTAGTCGACTCTTGACTGCAAGCATTCTCTTGTCGAACTGCTCCTTGGTAGTTCCATACACCAACACATCGTCTTGAAAGATCACAACACCTTTGATTCCTTTGAGTGTTGATTCTATACAATTCTGGAAGATTGAAGAAGAGTTTTTCAATCCCTGAGGTAGTCGGCACATCTTGAACAGTCCCTGAGATGTGTTGATTGTGCATATATCTTTTGCTTCTTCGTCAAGTTCAATTTATAGTAGGCATCTGAGAGGTCAATTTTGCCAAAGTATGAAGCCCCATGTAGGTTATGGAAGATCGTCTCCATGTCCGGTATTGGTAGTCCTCATCCATGACCTTTCCATTGATGTGCACTTTCAAGTCCACGCAAAGTCTCAGTTCTCCACTCTTCTTTCTCTGCCACACCACTGGAGATTCATTAGTGACTCCTCCTGGCTGTACCGGTTCAAGGATGCCTTGTCTGACCATTTGTTCCAGCTTCTCTGTGACCTTGTCTTGAAGAGGTAGAGGTATTTTTCTGGCTTTGCAGAACATCGGCTGTGTTCCTGGTATCAACTTCACATGAGCTTTGTAACCCTTCACAGCAGGTAGGTGCTCAGCTGTGATGTTGTTCAGGCCGTGCTTGGGTAGAAGGTCTCTACCAAGTAGTCCAAATTCTTTATCAGACTGCACAACTGCAAGTTGTTTTTGAGTGAGCCTGCTTCCGTTCCACTCAACGTCACAAGTAAGTGATCCCAGAAGCGTTAATTGATGACCATCATAAGCTTCGAGATGTCTTATCTTACCATCCAACTGAGGTTTACCAAGCTCAGTCCATATTTTTGATGATATCACTGTGCTATCTGCACCTGTGTCTACCTGCATTTTTACTTTGCAGTTATTTATTGAGATGTATTCCTATGTCACAGACAGGCTAAAGATTTGTTCTTTAGCATAAAACATTCCCATCTCCGAAGCTGGAGATGCTTGCTCTGAAGAAACATTTTCTTCTTCGCAAAAGTTATTCTGTTTATTGTACTTACCTGAATTTTGTTGGGGTTTGCTTCTACACATTTTTGAGAAGTGTCCCACATTTTCACAGGTGTTGCATTTCTTACTTAGCGCTGGACAAGGTCTACTAGAGTGTGGCTTACCTCCACACCTAGTGCACATGTTGCTGTTTCTATTAGCCGTAATTTTTTCATTTGGTTTTCGAAAAGTCTTTTTGAAGTTGAACCCAACTTCTTCTTTCACCGTAAAGGGCTTATTACCTGATGAAGAACTTGCAAAAGCCATTGCTTGACTTCTGAACTGTAAGCTCTCGGTCATTTCAGTAACCGACATTGCTGGTTTTGCTTTAATACCGTCTGGTAGTCTAAGTTTTGCTTCAGGTTCCCTCAAACCTGAGATAAACTTTATTTTTACCAACTCCTCTTCGGGGTTGGCCGCTGTTTTCAATTTTTCGAAGTCACAATAGCGTGCTTTCTATCTAAGACGTGCTAGGAAGTCGTCGTCTGACTCCCCTACACCTTGGATTACGGACAGAAATTTAGCCCTATCTGCCGTTACTACTCTCTCTTTAGGAGAAATATAATTTTGAATCGCCAATCTGATGTCTTTATACGGAGTGTCTATCAAATTCCTAGGACTCATTAAGCTCCTAATTTTAATGATTGCATCTTGCCCGCACATACTAAGAAAGAGATTGGTTACCTGTAGGTCCTGTACAGTACCATCTGTGTTGACCTTGTCCTCTTTCTTCTCTGCGCGACATTTCGCCACAAAAGACATAATCCACGCAGTAGCTGATTCTGCGGTCTGTAGATCCAAAATTTGTCTGTCTGTAGCTGGTCTGGACACCATTGTCGTGGTTGATAACAAGGGTCAAAGAATTCAATAAGTTGAATTTTAAATTAAATTTTGAACTGAAAATATACAAAAATTATCTTGTATTTATAGTGGTTATCTATGCGAAAATATACAGAGAAAATTTAGATTAGCTAAAAATATTTTACATGATTGGCATGTGAATAGATCTTAACTCCGAATCCCGGAGGTGATATTCTATTTTCATCAACATTTCATGAGAATCATATATGGCTTGGGTACAATGGAGTTCATTAGTTGGAGGTCGGTGGATGTTAGAATCAGGTTTCTGTTGGTGGGAGAATTTACTTCTGACATATGATTGATAGGTCAATAAGATAATGATAGCGCCAAAACAAAATTAGAAATGAGTTTAGTTTTGTAGCCATTACTTATCGACACAGCAATAAAGTTCGTCAGGTAAGTTCTTCTTTCGTTCTTTGAAACTTTAATAAAACTTCTAAGTTTCTTGATGTTTCATTGAAGCCATCACACATTTTTTGGGTGTAGTTCGACATGTTGTTTTATGAAACTCTATACCCCATTAACTGAGAAAACTTTATTTTTAACCAATCGTTATTGCTTTTTAAAAATGAATTGGTACTCAATTTTTTTCCAGTATTTTGCATTTATATGCAGGTCACATCGAAGAAGAACCGGATGATGGATTTGGAAACGGAGATCAAATCGACTTTCTCCAATTTTTTGGTAGGTTTTGATGTCTCAAAACGACAAAAAACCCCTCATGATAAAGTGGCATTAAATTGTTAGCCCCCCCCCCCCCAGGCGCAAGAGCAGTTTTTCATGATATTCTTTTTGCGACAAAAGCTCAACCCTGGGAATTAAACAAATATTTGGTGCAAATCAAAGGAAATTTTGTTTTCACCATAAAACAAGTTGACGACTAAATTTTCCCAGTTTTTGATCTGGTATTTGTGATTAGGTTTCTAGCACCCCAGTTCATTCCCCTATTTTGGAAAATGCAGTCAGTTGAAAAAATTTGAAAAAAAAAACAAAATCATTGATAATAATCTGTGCAAAAGCTTACTTAAAACAGGTAGAGAAAACTTTTCAAGTAAATTCCATTTAATTGGAAGCATGAGATTGGCTGTAAAAAACGTGGAGCCCAGTTCATTGATATCCACAAAAGTTGAAAAAAAAATTGGTAAAAATTGCAAACAGAAATGAGCAATCTGGTGGAATCAATCTGATGAGGTCATCGAATTTCGAACTTATTCGATCAAAGACAGAATAAAAGCAACATAAAACTTGGGTGGACCATAAATTAGCCAAATGTTTTTTGCCATCAAAATACAGTTACTTTATTTTAAAACAGCTTTTTTTGATCTTGAGCCCGTCACAACTATTTTTTCAAGTAAATTTGTTATTTTGCCCTAGCTTTCAAAGAATTGTTTTGTTGCCGATTTCGTTGTTGTTATAGAATTTGAATATTTGCGATGAAGGTTTATCCTATTTACAATTCCATAAGTACTAATAAAATAAATTCTTACAGCAAAAAGACTACTGGAAGGGGTAGCAACTTCACAATCCTACTGATCTTAATTAGCCAAAAGGGTCATATCTTCTTTCGATCCCTAAAAAGACAGTTTCGGGCGTTATAGAGCTGTGCTTTCAAAGAATTGTTTTGTTGCCGATTTCGTTGTTGTTATAGAATTTGAATATTTGCGATGAAGGTTTATCCTATTTACAATTCCATAAGTACTAATAAAATAAATTCTTACAGCAAAAAGACTACTGGAAGGGGTAGCAACTTCACAATCCTACTGATCTTAATTAGCCAAAAGGGTCATATCTTCTTTCGATCCCTAAAAAGACAGTTTCGGGCGTTATAGAACTGTGCTTTCAAAGAATTGTTTTGTTGCCGATTTCGTTGTTGTTATAGAATTTGAATATTTGCGATGAAGGTTTATCCTATTTACAATTCCATAAGTACTAATAAAATAAATTCTTACAGCAAAAAGACTACTGGAAGGGGTAGCAACTTCACAATCCTACTGATCAACTTCACAATCCTACTGATCTTAATTAGCCAAAAGGGTCATACCTTCTTTCGATCCCTAAAAAGACAGTTTCGGGCGTTATAGAACTGTGCTTTCAAAGAATTGTTTTGTTGCCGATTTCGTTGTTGTTATAGAATTTGAATATTTGCGATGAAGGTTTATCCTATTTACAATTCCATAAGTACTAATAAAATAAATTCTTACAGCAAAAAGACTACTGGAAGGGGTAGCAACTTCACAATCCTACTGATCTTAATTAGCCAAAAGGGTCATATCTTCTTTCGATCCCTAAAAAGACAGTTTCGGGCGTTATAGAACTGTGCTCAATTGCCAATAATAATAATGATGTTAGAATAAGTCTTAAATTCCACTCTTTGTTGTGAGATATGTTAGTTCCTTAGAAATGAGCTTACCAAAGGGAACAAATTGGTTACTCTATGATTGAGGACTATGACAGGTCCTCAATTCATTTAACCAATTAATCGATCAACCAATATACTTAATAAAGATAGTAGATGGGGTGAAGAGCTGATCGGTGTTCAATCCACAACCCAGCCAGACGAATATTAACCAACTTGATAGAACGTTAAGACATGGCCCATCAGGTACTTCAGGTTACTGCAGACCGTTTGAATTGTCTACTTGGTGCATCATTCCATGCCTCATGGGTTGACTTAACTTGCCAAGTCTTCTGCGAGCAGGAAGCCCTACCCTCAGAGTGGCTTCAGCATGCGGTCTCGTAAAAGGAGCTTGGTTGATTAAAACTCTCAGAAGCAATCGTCTTGATGTTGTCTCTGGCCTTAGTGTTATCTTCCAGTTTCGTTGTCGAACCTGACATAATTATCGATTGGTTGATCACTATTTTTAAAAACCACCACACGAAGATATTTCTACTTAATTTAAGCTAGAATTAAAGATTTGGTTCCGATCTTTAAAGTTGTGATATAAAGTTACTAATTTCGTACAATTGTAATTTTTCAACTTAGATGTAAACCGCAACTAATTAACAATTACATAGTGTAAAAGAAGACTAGTTTGCGGTTCATGGAAAACAAAAGTTTAAATTTACTATATATCTCAAGTAGCAAAACGCATAGTCTCTACCTAATAGAAACGGCTCAGTTTCTACTATGTTTTGCTAACATGTCTAGAAGGAGAAACTGTCGAAAAATTGCAAAGTTATTCTAACGAAAAGTTTGGTTCCCGAATACACTAACTTTAGAAAATATTATGATTTTCAGTAAAGCGGCAGAGATCTAATAACTCACTCTTAGACTCCGTAAATTTGAGTAACACAACGATTTAGTTGTTTACAGATCGATTTTGTTTCAAAAATAGACCAAAATTGAGCCGTATATATAATGCTTATCTCTGTTTAGATACAATAGTTTAGTCCTGTTTTTATCAAAAATCAATAATCCTTGTGTAAAATTTGATTTTTGTGAAAAAAATGCGGAATGTCATACATACTTCGATGCCTTAAGTACCTTATATGTGTTTCTAATCCTCCTTTGCATATGTGAGAATTTGTATATCCATTATAGAGTCTTTATCACAATCAAAATTTACTCATTCATTTGTTCTCATCAGTTTGAGTTTCTTCGCCATTAATATGTCTGCCCGGTTTCAAATTTAGAATTTGTTTCTTTGCTGGGGAATAATTCAATGTCAGTATTTATTTAGTTTCAAGTTCAAGTTTCCGTTCTTACAATCAAATCGTTCGGTCTAAAGTATCCTCCCAAATGGTACAACTCAGTGCACATAGAGTAAAGAATATAATTTTGAAACAGCACCATAACCATAATTTGCAGTACAACAGTTTTAATCAGATTGTATGTGTTCGATTTGCTTTCTTTCTACTATGTTAGGTCTTTCGTCTACGTGAGTTTCACGTCCCGATTCTCTGATGTGATAAGTTGAGGAAATGTTCAAGGTTTTTGTCTGTTATTCATATAAAACTTTCTTGCTAGTCAAACAGCTGCAAGTATGGTTCCCACAAAGTAAAAGCTATTGGCCCGCCATTTCTGATTGTGTATTCCACCAGGGATGGAATAGAAGTTCTTTAATGCTGTCAATTATAGAAACTAGCTGTTTTTTGCCCACCATTTCTTTAATCAATGGTCGTTGTGGTGTTACGTCCAGCGTTGGAACATCTTGGAGCTCTGATCAAGCCATATGTAACGTCATTGTCTGCTGCTCTTTGTTAGAAGATTTGTAGGGACAATTGGGACAGTGAGAACTGCGTGGAGTATGTCTGAAGTGCTGATAGTGGTTATTGATCCAGTTGGCTCTACACATTCTGCAAGATCTGGTAACGTCACCAATCTGTTAGTTGGATGAATCATTTTTGCGTTGCGTGGAGGTTGTACCAAGCAGCTTTTGCAATCATTCTCCCTGCTAGAGGTTTTTTGTCCATCTGGGTACGTTATATCATTGAGGGACTGCTGCTCATCAGTCGCACATAAAACCTGGTTAGATTTAACCAAGTTGCCCGCAATTAGCAGGAATGGCAATTCTGTCAATTCTCGTACATATGTCTTTAATGCCGCCACCTCAGGGTCGTAAAGTAGGTCCGCTAAGCAAAACTGATCTTGTGTGCACCCTAACGCCTAAGTTTTGTTCAAATATTTAACTGAGTCGTTCCACGGCATGGTAGATACCCTTCGCTGCTCATACAAGCGTAATTTTCTCCTCATATTTCCACACTTATTTAGTTCCGGTCTAATTGACGTGTTGCTGCCGCGGAATGCTGATAGTTCTGGTAGCGCAAATGCTTTGTAGGCGTCGTGATTAGGCTCTCCAGTGTACACGGGAATCATCATATTAATCAGGAGCCTGTCGTTGTTGTCATAAACATTCCTGACTAGTGGCAAACTGCAGGATAAACTGGAGTCTTTTAGGCGAAATGATAACTTTTTTCACTGAATTTCAACTTTGAGAGTATTTTTGATACTCCAATTAAGGTGTCAGATTTTCAGGTAGTTCTCCATTAGTGAGAAACCCCAATCTTTTAGCAAAGCGTGTCCTTTGTTCTGTATGGCATTTTATGTCAAAGTTGTTGATTCCACTCTGGGCTCGAAAAGCAGACATAAAAACGTTCATTCTGCGGTGATCACAGGCTTGTGCTTGTTGCTTTTTTGTTATTGTTCAATGCTGATTGTCCAAGTTAGATTGAAGTCTCCGCAAATTGTCTTCTCTGTAATTTGACACTCGTTTAGTTTCTTGGTGTTGCTTCGGGTTGCTTGCTTGAACGATTCGTTTTCTCCGTCGTTAAGGTGAACTGTTTGTGATTCAAGATTGTGTAGTTTCCCTTCTAAATGCTCCATCTTCTGTTAAGAACTGTGGCAAAAACCAAACACAGAGAGAATTCTGCAGCCGGCTTTCTCTAACGGCTCCAATGCTGTAGCAAATGCTGCTCCCTTCGCAAACAAGCGGGGAGATCGTCCTGGACGCTTCTGTCTTGTTGGTAAACATTTTCACCTCGTCGATGATTTGGTTTATTCTTTTTCTGCTATGCTTTACTCCGTCTCAATTAAAGAGAATAAATAATCAAAGTGATGCTGTAGTAGTGGGCTAATTTCCTGGTTTTTGCAGAACTTTGAGCTGAGCCATGTCTCCTTCTCTACTTTCTGAATGACAGTTGTAATCTGAAAGACCTTTTGAAGCTCCAACCATAGCTTTTGGGAAAAGGTATCACGATGTCAACTCTTCAATAGGAGTCTGTAAAAGACACCATAGTCTGTGGTTGAAGTAGTACATGAGCGCTAGATTTTCCACTCAGAGTTGTTGAAATCGTACCGCAGTTGCAAAATTTACAATGCAAAAAATGAACAACATGTTAAGGGTTCCTGCTCCAGATAATATTATCCTTATAACACTATAAAGGCTATAAATGCATAAATGCATATTCTCGGAAATTTCAAGTTAACAAATTAGTTTAAAATATCGGGAAATTTTTTTACTCAAAAAATGTTTCTATCGATAATATGAATACATTTTTTTCATTTTTTCAAAAAGATTATCAGCATTTACTTGCTCCCTAAATCTACATGACCAATTGTTCGGAGACCTAAATAAGTTTCACAGATTCTTTTTTTCTAAAAATTATTACGTTTTTTGTACGTGAAAAATCTTTTCCGTTAAAAAGTTTTAATGTTAAATAATTTTTTTTACTATTCGCCGTTGGTTCCGAATCTCTTCGGATGCTTGACCGCTTCTCTCTTTCTGTTATTTTTGGAAAGCAGAGTGCGCCATTTTTTTTTAATCCTAGTAGTTCCGCAAAAATTTTAGTTTTACACATTTCTCTCGTTGCACTTGCAGTTGTTGTTTTTTCTTCACTGACATCTCTCATCGCTACTTGGGGCTTGTTTTTGGTGCAACCTTTTGTAGTGCTCGGGCGTTCATCGAACAGGTCGTTGAAGAAGTCGTTGTCTTCGTCCATCGGTTTTACGGACTATGCTGCCTTTGTCGTCTCGACAAATGCTTCTGGTGTAAAAGTTTTTCATCGTTAGTCATTTCCCTGTTTTTGTCTGCTTTTCGTCAGCTCTGCATTTTTTCGTTATGGGAAGATCTTGCTTCCATTTTAGGTGGTCCCTCCCCATCTTTCAACGGCTTCAGTTGATTGTTGTGGATGATTTGCTATTTCTATGCATTTGCATTCTTGGAGGTTTTTTAATCGACCACTGACGTCTTCTCAATGAAATTCTATGGTTCGTCCCATCGAAGGAACATTTTCTGATTTTGCTTTGTGGGTGCGAAAAGCCAGATTCTATCTCCTTTCTTCAATTCTTCGTCAAAAACATTTTTCTGATATATATATATATATATATATATATATATATATATCTTTCTGTCCTTCTTGCCTGCAGCCAAGTGTCTCCTGGTGTTCATATGTGCTTCCCCGATTTGCTCGCTGGGCCACCTTCCCACCTTCTGAATTCAAAGTTGGCATTTTTGTATCCAGGTGGTTTTGGAAGTAGCAAGTCATTTGGGTTTTTGCTTTCTTTTCCAAATTCAAGTGAGACTGGAGTCTGTCCTGTTGTTTTGTGTACTGTTGTGTTAGATAAGGAAAGTTACACAAAATTGAGATAGGGAAACTTTTGTTCCCAGCTGCTTGGATTGTTGGCATCTGCAACAACCCTGTTGTGACGTTTGACCATGCCATTTTCTTGCCGCTGGTATGGAGATGTTCTATTTTTTGCTATTCTGCAAACTTAAAACTTCTATTAGTAATTCTCTCTAGAATTTTTCTAATTGGTCGGTGTGAAGACGGTCAGGTGCTCCAAACGTAAAAACTGCTCTAGAAGTGTCTTGTGCAGCAGTCTTTTCCAGGTGAATGCAAACTACGTATTTCTTGAAGTATTTCGTCAATTCGAGTATATTTTTTGCACAGCGTTTTTTGCTCGTTAACAAGTCCCAGGATATCAGCTAACACTTTGCTTAATCGTATCCCAACATTGATTGTCTGGAGAGGATCTATCTTTCTTTTACTAGCGGTACTTCGTGCTTGACACAAAGTGCGGTTCTCGCATTTTCGTTTAGTGTCATTTCTTATATTTGGCCCCCAAAATCTCTGTCTTGCCATGTCCAAGGTTTTCTGAAAAGCAAAATGGCCTCCACTAAGGATTTCGGAAACGTGAACTTGCTCCAAAACTGTCTCGATGAGACCACGCGGTACTACAAGTTCTTTTTGAGTTCCATTTTTTCCTTCCACATGCCACTACTTGTAAAGCACGCCATCAGTAAGTTCCATGTGGTGTCAGAGGCTCCATATCACTACTCCGCTTTCGCCTTGGGCTATAGCATTTGCCTTCACAATTTTCAGTCTCTCAAAGGATATACACCTGGATGTTTCTCGGCGTTCGCCCATTGCAAGATAAGACGTAGGCAGGGATCGTTTATTTGAGCCAGCTGAATCGAGTTTACGTCTTCTTGAGATTGGATACTCATCGGTCCCTTGGAGTCCTCAGCGGTATTTAAGTTAATTATTCCAAGGGTGTTTTCAAAAAAGATATCACTGGATAGCAGCCCAATTAAGCCCAGTTTCTCTGCTTCAGTTAACTCGTTTGTGAAGCTGCCTCGTCTTGGCAAACCATAAGCGTTCCCGTTTTTGTCTCCTTAACTATATACTGCCTGGAAATCAAACTCTTGTAGTCTTTGGGGCATCCTTAATATCATCCCGCCATTGTTTTGCCTAAATAACCACAATAGGGATGGTTGATATGTTCTGAGCACAACCTGAGTTCCCCAAATGTAGGGCTTGAACCATTCGCCCGCCTGGATGACTGCTAATAAATCTCTTTTTGTTTTTGAGTAACGACATTCTGCTGGCGTCAAAACTCTGCTCGCAAAGGTTGCTGGGTATTCTATTCTATCGACATTATTTGAGAGTACGGCTCCTAGACTGTTGTTACTTGCATCCGTGTCCACAATAAAATGTAAGTTGTAGTCCAGATGTCTGAGTATTGAGCTATCAGTCAATTCGCTTTCAATTTTTCAAACGCATTGTGGCATTCAGGCTTCCAAGCAAAAGGGCCGTTTTTTTGTTATGTGGTGATGAAGTGTGTTTTCCCAGCAAAATCAATTATTAAACGTCTGTAGTAACTGCAAATCTAATGAAACACCTCAATCATGTAATTTTCTCTGGTCGTTTCCAGTCGCCTAATGCAACGAGTTTGCTGTCATCTGGTGCCATTCCTTCTGGGCTCAGTTTGTATCATAGTTACGTTACGGGTTCTTTAAAGAGACCACATTTCTTGGGTTTAAGTTTGAGATTGGCATGTCAAATCTTTTGAAAAACAAGGTGCATACGATTTTCGTTTCCTTCGACATGCTTGCTACACGCAAGAACGTCGTTTAGGAAGATGAGAAGAAACGAGAAGAGGTTTTCATTGAAATGCTTGTCAAAAGTTGCTAGAAGGTTTCTGGGGCGTTGCATACTCCAACTGGGAGTATGAAGCACTAGTTATTTCCGCAATCGGCAGTGACGAACGCAGTTTTTGGCATAGCACTCTCAACCAATGGAACTTGCCAATATCTTGAGGCCAAGTTGAAGCTTGAGAAAATTGTTTCTCTGTGCCGATGGTCCAGTAACTGGTCAATTCGAGGAAGAGTAAAATGTAACGTTTGGTAACGAGAACGATCGGTGAACTGTACGGGTGTTTGATGGTCGGATAATGTTTCGTGCCAACATGTCCTTAATCTCCTCCTTAACCATTATGATTTTTCTAGGTGCAACTCTATGGGGAGCACGTTTGATGGCAGCGTATCTCCTGTGTCAATTTCGTGTTGCACAGAATGTGTCTGCCCAACTTCGTTGTCCTTCATTGCAAAAGCATCCTTGAACTCTCGTAACAGTACTCCTCTTTCGTCGGTTTGTTGGCTTCTATCTGGTTTTGCTAAACAACAAATCTGTTCTACGTCCTCATCCCAGAGCTAGGTTTGATTTCTTTGTGAAATTACAACGTGCTGTTTTTCTTCCGTTCTTTCAAGTTGACCAATGCCAACCTCTGCTTCCGTCTCAGAGAGATGAACGTGCCTAGTGAGTTCGGGCTTTTAGACAAATCGCAAACTTACAACATTGCTCTTTTTCTTCGCCATCAGCTAATTAGAGTGGAAGTTGATGGATATCCTGTCCTCCTCTGTCACCTGAGTTCCAGGTATGAAAGGTACATCTGTGTTCCGGGTCATCAGGAGATCGGTTTTTACTTCAACCCGGTTCTCGAACGTTTTTTTGGGCAGTAAAAACGCCGAGTATTCCGAAAGGATCATATGAGCAGCGTTCTAAACGCCAAGTTTAGAACGCTGCTCATACTGCTAACAAGATTTTTCAATAGAAAGCTCACATTGGTCCCAGTGTCCTATAACGCTTTGTTTTTTTTGTCCGTCAAGATCAGCCATTATTGCAAGTCCAAAAACTGCTTCTGCTTGAAATTTGTTGATGCTGTTCTCTTGTTACGGGTTTGCTGGATGTAAAATGCTTTTCACAATTCGCTGTATCTCGGTGTCTGAGTTCGCGGTTATACCAGGTTGTGTTGTTCCTCTATGTGGACAATGTTTGACAAGTGCCAAAATTCACGCCAATTATAGCACTGCATCATAGACGTTCTGGGCCGAAAGCCTTCATCTTTTCCGGGAGTTCTACTCTGAAATTGGATTGACTTGATACCGATAGAAATCTGGTCTGGAACTCAAGAATATTCTCTATGATTTGTGTTTATCCTTCTTGCTGCTCCAGCATCTTATTGAAGCTTCTGGTCTGGAACTTGATCATTTGATTGAAACCCGATGACATACTGGTGCGGTATGTTCCAAAGTCAGCTGTTGTTGACCCGTCATGATCTTGTTCACCTTTTGTCTATCTCACGTGTCTGTTTCTTCGCCCTCGCATTCGACAACATTCCGCCCTAAGGATGGCGTCTTGATATATAGCCAGTTGTGTGGCTTCATTGAAGCTCCCAGTTCTTCTTTTAGGAATTTGTGTCTGATATCGCTGTCCAATAGTCCGTCCAAGAAGTCATCTTTGTTGGCTTCCTGTCCGCAACATCCAAGTGAGCATTGGTTGCCTCTTTTTTTTGAACTCGCCTAAAAAACTTCCTGGTTTGGCTCCGATTCCAAATGCTGAAGGTTTTTTGCAGTCAGTGCGCACACTCCTTGCGTTGAAAAAGTAGCCGATTCTGTTGTTAAGTGCGTTCAGGACTTTCGCAATGGTCGAGGCTGGTTTTCCTTGCACTGAATGAAAGAAACGATTGCGGAGATTGTAATCTCATCTAACGCATACCTATTCAAACACGTGGGTAGAACTTTGCGTTGTCTTTGGTCATTCCAATCCTAGGCAGTTGACATAGACTCGAAGTGTCTAACCGATCTTTCAAAACTCTGGAAATCGCGACTGCAAGTGTTGAGGGGGTTAGAAGGGGTGGTGCAAAAACAATTTGCTGCTGGTTGTTGCCTCGTTGTGTTGGTGCTGTTGCTGGTTTCTTCGGTGCGTTGTTCGTTTTGGTTAATCAAAGTAATTTTGTACGAGTGACAAAAAAGGTCAGTGCGTTTTACCATTGGCGTGTAATGCAAAGATATAGTTCATCAGTTCTCTCAAAAACCATTTTTTAATTTTTTAGTGGTCTATGAATCTCTCTGTGGTCGCAAAATGGAATATCAACTTTTAGAATGGAAGTTTACCCTATTCACAATTCTACCAGTCTTCCTAGAATAAATCTGTAGAGCAAAAAAACTTCTGGAAGGGGTAGTATCTTCACAAACCTACTGTTTTAATCAGACTATACCAAGAACTTCGTTCGATCCCTAAATGAGCTGTTTTGTAACGCTAAAGAACTCTGCTCACTTGTCGATAATAATATTAATGAAGTTATAATAAGTTTCAAATGCCTCTTAATGCTATGTGATAAGTCAGTTCCTAACACATGACCAAAAGGAATACAGAGGTGACTCTAAGATTGAGGGTTATAACAGTTCCTCAATTCAATTAATTAATTAATCGATCAATTAATATACTTAAGTAAGAGAGTAGATGGCGTGAAGAGCTCGTCGGTGTTCAATCCATAACCCAGTCAGTCAAATGTTTGCCAACTTGATAGGACGTTAAGACATTGCCCATCAAGTACTTCAGGTTACTGCAGACTGCGTTCAATTTGTCTGCCTTTCTTCGCTATTCCATGCTACAAGGGTTGGCTTAACTTGCCAAAGATTCTACGAGCAGGTAGCCGTACCCTCGGAAGGGCTTCACTATGCGGTCTCCTGGAGGAATATTGACCGATTACTACTCTCAAAAAACAATTGTCTTGATTTTGTCTCTGGCCTCAGTGTTGTCCTCCAGTTTCTTTTCATAACCTAACTTAATTCTCAATTTCTTGATCACTATCTTCAACAGTCACCAAGCTAAGATATTTCCACTTAACTTAAGCTACAACTAAGGACTTTCTTTTTCTAAATGCAATTGCAAGTTGAACAGCAATTAATTAGCAATTGCCTAGTATTAATGAATACTAGGTTTCGGCTATTGTAGAACAAGTTTAGGTTTTCTATCTATCCCGAGTAGCGAAAGGTATAGTCTCTTCTTATTAGATACAGGCTTAGTGGAGAGAAGCAGGCTTAGTAGCTATGTCTAGAAGGAGAAAAAAAACGAAAAATTGCTAAATTAATTTTAGCGAATAGCATAGTTACCCGAATACACTAATTTCAACAAATATTAAAAATTTCAGTACCGCGACTGAAATCTGTTAAATCTCTTGTCGACTCAGTGAGTTTGACTATTACAACAGTTCAGATATTTTCAGATTGGCTTTGTTACAAATATTGGTCTAAATTGAGCCGTATATATACTGCTGATCTATTTTTGGAGATGATAGTTTTGTCTTATTTTTAACAAAGATTCCTAATTGTTTTGTAAAAAGTGCCTTTTTGGGAAAAGTTTTCTGAAATTCATTCATAACTTTGAGATCATAAGTCCACAATATGGGTTTGTCATCCTATATTACGGGTGTGAGAATTGGGTGGTAGACCTATCATAGAGTTTTTATCCGAATTAATAATTACTCATTCAATCGTTCTCATCAGTTTAAATTTCTTCGCCCTCATCATCTTTGTACGGTTTCAAACTTAGAATTTGCTTCTTTGTTGGGGGAATAATTCAAGGTCAGTGTTAGCTTAGTTTTTTTCCGAAAACGCCTAAGTTCAAGTTTCCGTTCCTGCAGTGGTGATTATAGCAAAAAGACTACTTTAGTATAAATTCTGCAAAAAAATTGCAATGTCATTTTTAGTCTTAATTTCAATTCAAGTATTGTTTTTTTTTAAACTGATTTGCTACATAATTCTATTATGCCACCCCAATCAGATGAGCAAGCCCAAATGAAATGCACGTACTACCCCCACTTTATGATAAAGTTCTCTGCTAAAAAATATATTTTAACGTCAGGTCGAGTAATGGCCCTGTATGCTGTCGACTAAAAGCAAATTACAAACCAGACAAGCACTCTGTTATTTTTTGTCGTTCTTGAAATAGTCTTTCGGGAATTATTTGAAAAGCATTCGAATGTAAATCTTCTTTTTCCAACAATTGTTCAAATGACTGAAATTCAATTATTCTACCATACTTATCCCGTGATGAATCAGTGCTGAACCATAAATCCAGAAACTCTATTAGGACGTTTTATACTTGTATATATTCATTTCATGTCAAAATAAACACGAATCAGTCTATTTTCAGACTAAAGTTGTGTTTCTGATGTTTTTCTTGATTTTGATCTGTCCATAACTATGATCAAGCAATTATCAGCCTAATTAACATCATTGTATAACTATTTTCAGCCTAAAAATATTATGTTTTAAACCTGTTGCAGCCCAAATTCGGAAAACTTGGTAAACCCGCACTATGGCACTGTTTATGTGATAAACGGAAACTTTCTAGTTCTTGTCAAGTTTATTACTGTAGTTTTGAGATCTTTAAAACTACAGTAATAATGATGCTTTTTTGATGAAGAAATTATGCGAAAACACAAGTAGACTTATAACATGGGCAATGAAAGTAAGGGAGCGTTGATACAGTCAGTTTTCAAATACTGAAAAATTATCAGGTGTTCACTTAAAAGGTTATAACCTAACGTTTGTAGCAATCTAGCGACTGAATTTTTTGCATCTATTCTATTTTGCCCCCCCCCCCCCCAGCTTAGTGGGCTTATATTTTTTATGCCCCCAGGCGCACGAGCTGTTTTTTTACATAGTAACGTGCTATATAACAACATATAATTTGAAACTGGGGGCGTAAAATACACCGGGGGGGGGGGGGGGGAGGGGACGAAACATAATAGATTCGAATTTTTTTTTTTCAATCTAGGTGACTTTGGAGTGCTGCTGGATTTGAATGAGCTGGGTCCGAACAGTGATTACAACCGCAAAAGATGCACAGAAATTAAACGAGATTCAAAATCAACTGATGTCGGAACTGTAAACATTCAAATGAAAAACAGACACTACATAAAAGCTGTCGGAATCAACACCAGAAATGATCAACTGTCAGGTTCGAGGCGTGAAAAAATTGGTGGGCGAGTCACATCCGATTATCTTGACAGTGGGTTTAATTCGGTATCAGTAGGCATTTTGTATCTTTTCCGTTTGTGCCCCCCCCCCCCCCCCAGCTTAGTGGGCGCATATTATTTGCACCCCCAGACGCACGAGCCATATTTTTACATAATGATTTACTATGTAATGACACGTGCTCTCTAAATAGGGGGCGCATAAGGTACTGAGGGGGGCACCAAAGGAAAAGATTGGGCAATTTTAATGAGCATCCGTAAGCAAACATTCAGAAATCAGTACAAAATACTAGAGCCATACTCTCCAAGTTATGTAGATAGGCTGAAGTTTTCAAACTTATCTTTTCCCTTTTGACAGACCATCTTGGTTCCCACGTTGGGTGTGTGTGTGTGTGTTAGGGGGGGGGGGGGTGTCGGCTTCACATAGGGCAAAATCTTGATATTGTCTGACGTTTTTGAACTCCCCAGCTTTTTATCAGACGGTCAGACGCCTTCCCCCCCCCCCCCCCCCGGATAACGGCATTTGGTATTACGGCATTCAGATCTTTTCCGTTTGTGCCACATCTCCCTCTCCCCCCTCGCAGTACGTTATGCACCCCCCCTCCCCCCCCCCCCCCCAGCTGCAGAGCACGTGTCATCATTGCATACTAATTCACTTTGTAAAAATATGGCAACTGTGTTTGGGGGAAGGGGAGGAGGAGGGTGCAAGTAATAGGCACCCACGCCCACAAAGTTTGATTAATAAGCGCCCAAGTAATAATCGCACCCATCCAGGCGTTTAATCAGAAAACGGTGTTTTCACAATTAGAGACCCCCCCAATCTGGTGGGCGCAGGCTATACTGAGAAAGACCCGCTTTTTGTTCCAGACTTTGTCCGGCTTCCTTTCGTGATGGTGTATGTCTGTGATGGGGAATTCATTTGCCGAAACTGCACTGGGGGCGCTGAAAGAATTATTCTTCTGGGAAATGAGGGGTGGAATTACGTGCTATGTGAAGAAATCGGATCAAATCTGAAGATAGAGGTCAACTTGCCAGATGATGATTTCGACGCTTCCTTGACCATCTGCGAATTGAGTTTATTCGGACTTGATGGTACGAAATAATAATTGTTTAAAAGACAAGCGTGATTTTGTTGTCCATTATGGCAAAAAACTTTATAGTTGAATTACCCAATAAAGCAATTCAATTCCAGTATTAGGGAAATGAAACTGGGGGTACCTTTGGAAATTAAGCTATTCCGACATCTGTAACAGTTATATTAGCCCTCGTGGTCTTTATTTTCACGCGATTTATCGTCCTACCGACTTTATAAAGTCTGGTAATTTTTTTTTTGTCTGGCCGTTTGACTTTTTGTCCTCAAAATGAGACAAACAGGTAAAACCTTGGGGCATTTAGTTGCTCTTAGAGCTTCACTTGTCTACAAGTGGACAAATCACCAGAGCTGCTGAGAAGAAATAGAATCAAGAATTGAGGGCTAGTTCTTATAGCTAAAATTGAAATTGCTGTTCTCTTGAGTTGTCGTAGTATTATTTTTTTAATTTTCAAGGCTTTATTAAAGTCACAGAGCATAATCTTCTGCATTTATCATAAAACATAAAGGCCGAGAGTAGAAAAAACCATGAGTTAATCATTAATTCCAAAATATTAGTTTATTTTTTCTTATTATCACATGACAGTTCTGACCAGAGCTTAAATATTGTGCTCTCGATTGATCTGAGCAGAACTCTTGTCTATCTGAAAAAATTTAAGCTTAGTTTTTTTGCTACTGAACCAACAACAGGCCATACTTTAGACCTCAACTGATAAAAAATCCGCAACATACATGTTGAAAGTGGTCAATTGTTTAAATTTCACGCCGGTCAGGATTTGAAATTAAGTCGAGGTATGAAATTGTTTCATGAGATTAGCAAACAAGTTTTCTTATTTCAATGTTAGATTAGGCGTTTTTTTTCTTGTGTCAAGTAACGATCAATTTTTTATATTAGAGTAAGACAGCAGAAATTGCTATAACTTTGAAACATACTCGTATCCAACGCAACCTTTTGTAATATTTGATTTATTGTATCATAATTGAAATGATTATTTGCGCGAAAGATGAAAGTCTGTTCTACTTTTCAAATTTGATGACTAGTTTAACTAATTGAGAGATGGCAACGTCACATAAAGTTTTGAGCCTCTAACTAGAGTAACAGTTTCGAAATTTTAAAGTTGATATCGTCCTGCTGTAGTAACGAACTGTTATAAGTTTTTGATCGGCAACTGGAGATGACCTGAAGGCATATTAAGACAAAAAGACAACAGAACTTTTCCTGAAATGCCGTTTTTTGAGCTTTGAGCTTCATTTGTGAACAAATCTCTGCTACGTGTCCGAGGTGGGTAAAATTTGGGAAAAAAAACTAGAAATATTGACAAGTTGCTGACAGACATCGTAATTTGATATTAAATTGCGAAAAGTTGTTTTTCTAAACAAATTCAGCCAAAATCTTGCAGTTTCCAGTGAGTATTTCTGGAAATAAGGAGGTCAAAGTTGAGATATATGGTGTTGGTATTGACGTGAAGGGTTTTTGGAAACGTTGACGGTAACGCGGCATTTTTAGCGTTAAAACTTTCTAGCAATAGTTCTCTGTTTTTGAAAGAGATGGTGCGAACTCGAAGTCGGCAATTATCATGCTGTTTTCTTTGCTGTAGATGAAGAAAATAATTTGCTAATGGTTATAGTTTTACATTTAGTAACAGAAATCTTAACCTCATTCTTTTCACAATTATGAGCCAATTGTTTAAATTTCTATTAAACTGGGGTGGAGTAATTGAGGGGTGAACGTGATTTATGGGCTCTCATTCGTTTCAACCCGAATTTAATCTCTAGTAATGGGACTCACTAGAGTTCATTTAATCTTATTTATCCTCAAATATATAAATATTAAAATTGGAGTGAAACAATGTAGGGGTCGAGTAACTGCGTGTTAGATTGAAATTTTAAGTGTTTGGGTGCGTGCTTAGGTCTTAATTTAAAAGATTAAGAAATCGTGATTGAGTAACAAGGGGTTAAGAGAACAGGTGTGAACAAACATGACGCGGGCGTGAAGAGGATCAATTAAGCTATGTAATTGTTCCGAGGTAGCAATTTATGCGCTTTTTTCTCATTCAAATGAAATGAACATTTGGAAAAAGTATTTCGACATTTTATCTCTGATGACATACTCAATATCATGTTTGTTAATTTGTTGAGTTACCCTGAAATGCAACTTCAAAATTTGTTTCAAGCCTATATGTTCTGACGATAATTAAAATGTACTCATTCCACTAAAAGTACTCATGTCTATTGCAACAAAATCAAGAATCAAAACTGGTTAATAATATCTGAGATATTTAAAATGGCATAAAAATGTAACGGTTGTGGGTTAAATGTACTAACATTGTTTCAGTCATGAAATATCCTGCGGCTTGGGTCCGAGTTATTGTTCCGACCCCACTTGTGGGGGGGGGGGGTGAACTATATACTCAAATGTGTTTTTTTGTTCAGTCAATTTTGGCCAATCGATAATTTCAGTCAATCGATGGCAGAGAAATGTGAGTGGTATCATTAAAAAAGCTGGTCCAGCGTAAAATTCAAAATTAAAAAAATCTTTTTGATTTCCGCCTTTTTCGAGGAGTTATCGAGGATTGAAGTTTTGTGTGTACACGGGATATTTGTTCACTTTTAGTGTGATTTTTCTTCAAAGTAAGATGTTTTCTATAAAAATAGTATTTCAAACTTAAATTTTTTGCCAAAAAATAAACTCATTTTGTGTTCCTAATAGACTAAAGACGATTAAAAAAAAGACTAGTTCTGGTCTCATAGGGAGCTTCAATATCAAAAAATTTCGAAATCTATTTGAGAGCTCTTTTTTATAAAACTTTTCTACTTTTTTTGCTTTTTTAGTCTCCTAGAGACAAGTCACTTTTCAGATCGAGGTTCCATTAATGAAAAAACTCCATTCCAGTCAAATGAAACCTATTGAACAAAACAAATCGTTTTAAAGGAATTGCTCACTTTTTTTTAATTCGACTCTGAGTTTTCGTAATTTTAAATGAAATTTCAAAATTATTTTTGTGGTTTTACTAATTTTTGGAGTCTTATGGCATGGACTCATTGACTAACAGTGCAATTTGTTCCGTAATCGGATTCAAATGACCATATCTAGTGCTTTAAGTGGACAGCTAATGACAGTTAAGACTTTAAAAATAATTTTTCATAAATTTTTTTGAACATTAACCAATCATAAACTTATTATCGTGAACTGTGAGTCATTCCCTGTGATGACAGCACCCTCGTTTATCCTACTGTTATCAAATTTGATCTAATTGGCGGTTTTATCTTCTAACTTTTAGTAATATGACTTCAATGACACAAGATTTCAAAAAGTTTTAAATTTTTTTGTCGGATGTTTCCGTATTATTAGTTACTTTTTAAATCGCTCAGTGGATCACAGATAAAGTTTTCTTAGGAAAGCTTATTGTTTCAAAAGGCTTCGACCTTCTCTTCTCGCACATCTCTAGTGATTTTCTTTACTGATTTTGTTGCTTTCCTAGTCATAAGACCTGTTGTGATGTCTCATTGATCACCTATGAATGACAAACATTCCCATACTCCCATTGAAGCATGGGCGTATTTATTGACTTCCGGTGAAATTTATTGAATTTAATGACTGTAAAGAATTAAAAAATAATTTTTTCGGAATTTTTTTTAACAATGACCAATTTTAAAATTTTTGTGAACTGTTAGTCAGTCTCAGTTTTAACAGAACCCAATTGTTTTCTACTGCACCTAAAATAAATCTTGTTAGCGGTTTCATCTTCTAACTATTGATTATATGACTTCAATGACACAAGAATTCATAAATTTGGATATTTTTGTTTTACTGGCTACTTTTGAACTATTATCACAATATCCAATTATTATATACATTATTTAAATATTATTCTAATCCCATTGGCTTGGAAAAGACATTCAGTGGATCACAGATAAAGTTTTCAGAGAAAAGCTAATGGTTTAAATGGCTTCGAAATTTTCTTCTTGCCATTTTCAACTGAATTTTGGTTTCAATTTTTTTTGTTGTTGTTTTCATAGTCTTAAGACTTATATTGATCTCTTATTGATTATCTATGCAGTGATTATTACGAGTGTAGTCATTGACATCCGTTAAAATCTTCTGAGTTTAATGGCTGTTAAGACTTTAAAAATAGTTTTTCGAAATTTTTTTGGAATACTAACCAATGCTAAACTTTTTTCGTGAACTGTCAGTCACTCTTAATACTTTCGGGACCACTTTTTATTTCTAATGCAGCCAAAATTAATCTGCTTAGCGGTTTTATCTTCTACATTTTAGTTTTACAACTTCAATGCCACTAGTTTTCATATTTTCTAAAAAAAAAACTTGGGTACTTTTTCTCATTTTTGGATCCTATTGAAATCTTATCATAGTACCCAAAAACTGAGTGTTCAAATTGGTATAAGTAAGACGTTCAACGGATCATATATAAAATTTTCAGAGAAGAACTTTAAATTTAAATGATTTCAAAGAATGATTTAAATTGCTTCGACACTTTCTTCTGGCGCGTTTCAACTGAATTTTTGTTTGTTGCCTGTCTTTATTATTATTTTCATCGTCAATAACTTGTTCTAAATTCCTATTGACAAAATATGAATGGCAAACAATCTTGTTGTCCCATGGAGTTATATTTTTGCGTACTTAGTGGATTCCGTTGAAAGCTAATGAACTTAATGGCGTTGATACTACGAGTTTTCTCAAAAATTTCGTGTTTCTAATGTATTTGTTCATATTTGATTTTTTCAATTTTAAATTTTAAAAATTTAACTGAACATAGAAAAACTGTTTGTGAAAAGTTCATTTTTTAATGCCTTCGACACTTCTCTAGCTAAATTTCTTTCTTGATATTGTGGTTTTTGCCTGTTTTTGTTCTTTAGGTAGCCGTAAAATGCTGACAAGTCTCTTGAGCTTGTCGCTGAGGATTGAATAAATAGTGTTACCCGAATCAGTAAGTCAGTTTATAGCCTTTAGTCTTAAGGTTTATGGTAAATATTTTCGAATATTTTGTTGTTCTTTTCGTCAAATTGTAACTTTTTGTCATCAATGAGAGCTCACATCCAAGTTTTTGTATTTCAAAAAAAATTCTACTGATAATATTTGTCACTAATGCTTTGTTTGTTGAACAATATGCTTTTTTATAAACGTTTTTTGAGAGTGGTCATTTTTTGCGTTCCTTTTTCTTTTCTTTCAAAACAATCGCGTAGTAACAGATCCCAGTGGTTTCCTAATGTAGCCCAAATAAACTTATTTAATCTCTCAGTATAATTACTGCAGCTGAATTAGTAGAGAAAAGAATTGAATTACAAATACATAATATTCATATAATAGTCAATGATTTTAATGGTAGCAATAATTTGTGTTTTCGCAAATCGTTTGTAATTTTTTAAGTTTTTCTTTTGTTCGTTTTTAAGGCTTAATCTACCCAAAGACAATGTCTTTTGGTTTTTTATTTTTTTTTAGTAATTTATCAGGGATTTTTGATTTAAAAGCGAATAATTTTTGGCTTTTGAAATTTCTTGTTTTAAAAAATGTTGATTAATTTTTGAATTTCGCCTCATTGATCGTTCTCTTTGTTGACTTGTAACATAGTCTCTTTAAGAAAACTTTCCATCCGCTGTATAGTTAGGAGAAAGTAATTTTGAGTAGTTAAGGTTTTATCTGACTGCATTTTGACGTTGTTAAATTTAGATATTCAGTTTTTGACGTGAAATTTTTGTTCTTGCTAATTCTTTTGGTTGTTTTTTTTGTATCGTAGTCTTGTTAAGGTCAGATCTCATTGGCTCTGTAATAAGGCGTGGTGTTATGTAATTCAATTAGTAGATATGTTGTGTAACCATTGTTATAAACTCAAACATCTATTTTGTTATTTCTTCATTTGGTTGACAATTAAGTCATAAATGTAGATGAACTCGTGTCGGAACATCATGTGCGAACGCACATTAACGAGCCGCCTTGTCAACTCTAAAATAGGCAAAAAGTTTGGAAATATGAAAATTTTTTTGTGTTACTCGAATTCTGTACAGATTCTGATTTTTAGCTTCAGTATAACCAATTGAACAAAAATTGTTCCGTCTAATTTTAGCCTTTCAAGAGCATTCTTGCTTTACTTATGAGTTATTTTTACACTTTAAAGTCTAAACTGAGGCAGTCAACATTATCTTTGACTTGATTCTGGGCAATTTTACGAGCTTTTTTTGTCTTCAGTATCGCCCATTGGACGAATTGTTCTCTCAATTAACAGAATTGAGTACTCTGGTTTCAACCAAACATGGACAGACACAATTGGCTACACAACAGACGGAATGGATCAAACTTCCATAGAAAACTGTTTCCAACTCAGCTCCCGGTTGTCTGGTGTGCCTGGAACTCAATCTGTTCAGGTGTTCTTTCAGGTCCCTAAGAACGTATCTCATGTGCAGATACTAGCACCGAACATTCCAAATGGTTCGTTGAAAACCTCAAATTTTTCCTTGAAGGTCACTTTTGTACAGTTTGTTGCCATAGCTCTAACAGTCTAAAATGGGAGTGCCAAAAAATTGCAAAAAACCTAAATATCTAAAATTTGGTTTTGATTCTTGAAAATAATTTTTTATTGGACATAAATTTTGGTTCTGTTGGTAATTTTTTAGCAAAGAAAAATAATTTTTTTCTCGTGCGTCTTCTTCGTTGAAATTTTGCGAGAATTTATGTTCTTTTCTAAAGAATTCCGCTTTTAAAATCTATTACCTCATGAGAAAAAATGTCAATTTTCATCTTTTTGAGCTGACTCTTTCAGTCAACTATTTAAATTGACTATATCAATCTTGAGAACTAAACAAGTTTGGCTTGATATTGGTGCTGCTCAACAAAGACGTGACGTCACTATAACAAAAACAGAGCTCAAATGAAAAACAAACACACAGGTAATAGCATGCAGTTAATCCACAGGTAATCCAATTTGGTAAAAATGTTGTAGCGAAATGTAACTTACTTGAAGTTGTTTGGAATTGTCACTTTCAAAACAATTGAAACGACTATCATATACTGCGAGTGATTACGTACAACTATGCCGACGTTTAAGAGTGCCGAAAAAGTAACTTATTTCAAGAGTGCCGATAACATGAAAAGTGTCTTTCTGTGAATTCAAGAGCATGTAAAGTAAATTATAAAAAGTTTCAGGGTACGCTGATCACATGCTCGGTTGTGAACAATTCATATCAAGTCCCAAGGGCCACTGAGGCATGGCCTTTGCCCGCAATTACTACTGTTTACTTTATGTTTGTCTATCTGCAATTTTCTTAATAAACAATAAGTTTTATGAGAATGCCGAAATTGGTTCTCGATTTTGATTGGCCGATAAATTTTTGCGTCATCTCCGTAAAATGACATGATTGGTTTATCAAGATAAAAATTGAATAAATATATGGCACTCTTATAATCGGCATAGTATTACGTCGACATAGTTGTACGTCACTGCTGTGAGTTAATTTAAGGAAAAACAGGTTATTTTCTTTCAAATGTAATATGGATATGTATGGATGTCGGATGTCAGGACAAAAATACAAATGCCAAAACGCCCAAAATAACAAATTATGACCCAGAATATATCCGATATTTAATCCTTATGTTGAAACTACCAGAACGATTATTTACAATAATTTTCAGCTATAGTACGTTTGGTTTTTCCTAAGAGGCTTCTGAAACTTGGAATGGAATTATCACAATCGAACACGCATTAAATTATCTGCTTAAATCTGCGAAAACATGCGTGCAATAGCAAGTGCTATTTGTTATCGCAAAGTTTTTAACTCAAAATGCAAGGGGAAAGAATTCGCTAAAGAAGACATTGGGTAATTGGTATTTTGGCATTGGTTATATTACAATAAAAATATTTTCCAGAGTAAGAGAATTTTTTGAGAAAAATCTCTGTTGGTTTTCTGTTTTTTTGTTTTTCTACTGATTTTTCTCAATTCTTGTTTCCATCAGCTCTCTTGCAATCTCATTTTCTCTTATTTTGGAAAATAGAGGTAACTATTTTTTCCCAGAACTCATGGAGCTACAAGCTTTGTCAGCTTTTGCCAAAAACATGCAGACAAGAAAAACATTTTTGTCCATCATTGGGGCTCTCTTTCCCTAATTCAGAAATTTTCTTTTGTAAACGTAAAAAAATAGTTCGGTTTTAGTTAAACAAAAAGCAGGCCGTAAAGCCCTTACGTTTTCTCTTTGGTGTTGCAGATATTCTTCGATTTCGAACGTAAGGAATCGCCAGTTTATTTGATTTTAAACCTGAAAAACTGTCGGTATGTTAGGTTTCGTAGCTTTATTTGTTCAGTTTTAGACTTGAAGTAACTGTCGGTATTTTTGATTTCCTAGATTTGGAATGTTTGATTTGTTAAATTTGGTATTTGCTGTTTTTATCCAAACAAACGCAAGAGAAAATGACTTACGTTACTGATTATTTATGATGATGTTAAGACTCATTGAGATGATATAATGAACTGAATCCTCGTCAATGTTCAACCAGAGTATTACATTTTTAACTCCAAAATCAAAAATTTTTATAAAAATCAAGTTTGATCAATTAATTATAAAAATGACTAAGGAAACAATTCAATCAATTTTGCACGCTTATTGACGAAATTGTTTCTAGGAGGTAGGATTGAAACTTCTGCAACTACAGAGTTATTATGACCTTCAACCCTGTTTTAGATAGAAAACTCAGTTTCTGTACAAAAAAATCAACGACTTTACGTCTAAAAACGAACATGGCAAAACTAAGATATTGAACATAGTGAATTAAAGAGACAGAATATACCGAAAAATTATTGCCTTTGGAACCAAATGAAACCGAGCAGCACGAATATACCGACAATTTCTAACTTGAAAACCAAATATACCAATTTTTTTTGTGTCGTTTTTGTTCAGTGCTCGGTTCAAATGATTTGTTGCAATAATGAAAAAAGAATTGGCCTCTAAATTGACTCCTTTATAAAAATCAGTGAGTTAGAATGTCATTTGAAAAAGATTATGCCCTTTTGTTCTCAAAATACACAATTTTGCCTCTGAATTTATGTCATTATATAGTTTTAAGAAATTAAAAATATAAAAAAATAGGCTGCATAGAATAAAATATTGCATTCAAAATTGCTATCTGTGACACTTTATTCCTATTTTGACTAAAAGTTTTAGATAAAAAAGTCTAATTTAAACGAACATTGTTTCCTTAGATTGATAGCTCTTCTGTAAAAAAGGGGTATACTCTTTGTTATTCAAATATATTTCTAGTACCAATATAATGAAAATTTGCTAAAATCCACTTTCTCATTACACTTTCTGTCATGCTTTGTTAACAAAATACTTTTAGTGTCTATAAGGGTGTTAAAAAAAGCCTCTTACTGCAAATTGATACGCAATCAGAGCTGCAGTTTCAAACATTTTGTGCAGTTAGCTCTCTTCCAAATTCATTTCCCATTTAAATTGTCTTCTTTTTTTACCAAAAATTTCGATGGAAAAACTTCTGCTGTTCAATAAAAACATTACAATGAGCGTATATTTTGGAAATTGGCCTTCAAAACTTAGAGAAAACCTCTGCTGATCAAATAAATTCAGTTTTTCACAATTTTGAACCTACACGTTTTTTTTTAGTTTTAAAAAAGGACGCTAGTTCCACTGGAGTTCAAAATGTTCAAACTTGTTTAGATATTTTCATTGTTTTTGTTAGCAATTGTTTTCGCCGTCCGGGAGGATCATTCTTAGATACCATATCAAAGACCATATTTGGTTCCATCCAAGTCAAGGCAAAATTTGTTGTATGATCTTGCTGTGGTTTCTAAGAAGCCATATCTAATATTGGGTATGTTTTCTGTATGTTTTACATATAATAAGTAGTTTCAGTTGAGCAGCACGTTTTGATGATTTTCTCACAGTTCGAATTTTTTTATGACCTTGGATATGTTCTTTAAGAAATTATTATGGTCTTCGATATGGTATCTATCCCACCATATATGATCTGGGCAATGGTTTCTAAGATTCAGCCACAAGTTTACAGAACTGCAACTTAATGAATGCTTTTCACTCTTTATCACAAATCATAAATTTTATGATCTTGGATATGGTATGTAAGAAACCATTATGGTCTTTGATATGGTACCTAAGACAACATATATGATCTTGGAAATCGTTTCTAAGATTCAACCAAACAAATTTAAAATGTTACCTAATGAATGCTTTGCACTAAACTATCACAAATGGTAAATTGTATGATCATTGATATGGCATCTAAGAAACCATTATGCTCTTTGATATGGTATCTAAGACACCATATATGATCTTGGAATTGGTTACTAAGATTGAGTCAAAGAAGAAAATTCAAAACTGGTCTCTGATATGGTTTCTAAGATACCATAAGCACCATACATGACTTCGATATGGTATCCAAGACTGATTTAGGGTGTTCAGACCGGGGTGTGTTTTGTTTTTGTCCAAAAAACACTCATTTGTTATTTTGGAAGAATTATGCATAATTTATTCTCTTTTGAAAAGCAATCCCAAAAACCAGGTTAATTTTGGGCTAAGAAAGCAATAAATCTGACTACAATCCATCCTAAAAGACGACTATGTAAAGTTGAACTTAAAATAGAAAAAACTTTTTTGAGGCCAACAAAACCAAAGTTTTCATACAAAAAGAAAGGAAAAGTCTTTCAGAACAGGGTCAAGACAAGCTCTAAAATATAACGTTGCAAACCAAAAGGAGACAGAGAAAAACGAAACAGCGTTTATTTGGCGCAAAATGACAAAAATTTGAAAATCTTCACAAAAATAATTTTAAAAACATAGCAGGACAAGTCCTGACGTACAGTTCAAAGATTTTGCATTGACTAAACAAAAAACTAGACCAAGAAAGGACTATTAGTGAATTGTGAAAACCATTTCTAAGAAAATCAGATCAAAGATATGAAAAAAAAAACAAAAAATCAATCTCCAAATGCCGCATGTGGACAAAAAACCACTAGCGAGAAATGGAAATTTGGTTAAAACAAAAAACTATGACTAGAATGAACTATGAATGGATTGGGAAAACCATTTAGAAAAAATCTGATCCAAAAAATCGAAAAAACAGTAAAAATCAGAGTGAAATTGCCGCATGTGAACAAAAAACCACTACCGAGAAACCGAATTTTTGTTCAAACACCGTTTTCGCACTCTACTTTAAAATTAGAGCGAAAAAAATTCACGCCGCAAAACCACTCGCTTTTTCGCTCCGCTTCTTGTTTCGGCGTGACCAAAATCACTACTCCAATTTGACTTCAAAAATCATGAAAATGTGTGAACAGATCTTTAAAAAAAAGACAGCGCCCCAATACAATTCAAATTCTGTGAATAATTGTAAAAAACTCTTAGGACGGCCATAGCGATCATCAAAAAGTGGAACGTTTCTACGCTTTGATTTTTCAGTTGATTCCATGGTGGGAATCCAAATTGAGCACTGTGTGAGTGAATCTCAGTGCCTCTACTTTGGATCTGTGACTAAAGCGAGTCCTGCTCAGTGGATTTCTGTTCCACTTAATTCCACCTCTCGCCTTTCCGAGTCCGTCAAAATATTCAAAAGTCAGTCGGAGGAGCCTTTCAATGACGTGTTTATTTGCGACATTGAAATCATTGGCAGTGAGTAAATCGAAGATATTTGTGATTCTGTTTGTGTTTAAAATACACGCACCCCTCCATTCCCCCCCCCCTCCTGTCTTCACACAATATTTTTTTCCATCAGTTCCTGTATGCAATTTAATTTGATCTTCACCATTACTTCCCGGACTGAAGTCCAAGTCTATATCAGTATTGTTCAAATCTCTATCCTAGTCTTATCTCGTTTCCCACCTCTGGGTTAGTCTAAATACAAGTGTTACAACACTGACCAGTCTTTTCCAATACGGGTTTTTGTTTCTTAAAAAGCTAGCACTTCAATTTCAAAGTAGCGTAACATAAAGCAGCTGAAAATTTGAACAAATTCATTGTTTAAGAAATCGTTTTCAAGTTTTTTTTTAATCTTATCTGATCCAAGTCCATTTATGGTTGTAGTTTGTTGCAACCACGGCATAAATTTGAGAAAGGATTCCCAGACCAGATATTATTAATTAAGTTGAGCGGCAAATAAATTATTTCAATTTTAAAGAAACAAAATATCCTACTTTTAAATTTAAATTTAAAATCAAAACAGAATATCTCATTTGATCGAAAGAGAAAACTCAGTGATGAACAATTCACTGTTTTCATTGTTAATATTAAGTTAAAAAGCGTAATAAGAGTTTATCAAACAAGTAATTTAAAAAAGTAAAACCACAAACAATTGCTGCTAACTAGTATTATTTGACAAGAACAGATTTCCAGTTTTCTTATTTTGTTGCTCTTCCAATTTTGTCAAAATATTTTGCTCTCCATCATATATTAGGTTTTGTAAAACAAATTAGTCGTTTTCGTTAATTCGAATAAACAAAATTTATTCTCATTTTTTGCTTGTTGTGTGCTTTTTTTATCTCTAGTTCGCGTAGACAAAAAAAAGGAACTATAATTTACGAGAGAGAGGACTAAAGATTTGAAGAGCATTGATCGTGTGCTTAGAAGGACCGAGATGTGTCTTCCTCGAAAATTCCTAATCTGATTACATGGAAATTTACCGGTTCATGATTACTATCATAGGCACTTTTGTGAGAACAGTTAATCAATCAAACTTTTTTAAAAAAATTTTCTCCTAAACTACGTGAAATTGAAATTTGATATGACTAAAAGAACACGACCAAAATTTAGTTTTATATCATGAGTGCTATTTTGAGAGTTTTTAAGATTTAAGATATAGTGCCTTATATTTTAACTTTGTTGATTATAATAGCACTTCGACAATTTAGTCGGAGATATATATATATATATATATATATATATATATATATATATATATATATATATATATAATTTTTAAAATAAAATAACGAAACAATGCACATTGTGACGTGTAACAAAAATGAGTAAAAAGAACCAAAAAATGTTAGAAGGAATGAATTAGATGCTTATTTTGTCGTAAAGTGTTTGATTTGTTACTACAGCCTACAGCCTTTAGAAAACATAAAATTTTGTTGTAATCTTATCTTATTATAAGTATTGACAAAATGGAGAAAATCAAAAGCACAGAGTATCTTCCGCGTTTAAAATTTTTGCCGTCTCATTGGAATCAACTTTTATAACAAGCGTCAAAATAGGTAACCTGCATCAAAATGGGTTTCCTCTGTTCAATTAAAGTATAGCTTGATTTTGCAGTATAAATCTAGTATTCTGACAGAATAAATTTTTTGTCTGATAATGAAAACCAATCAAACAACTCTCTGAGAGTAGTTTGATTGCACTTGAGGCAGCTCGACTGAACTTAGATTTTTCATTGTGACATGATCAGCATCTGGTCATAACAAAGCTATAGTGTTACGAGATTGAATTGAAGAGCTGGGTCTCAGTTTTACTGTGGTCCGAGTCTTCTACAAGAACAAAACAATTATTACTTGGGTCTTTAAAAAAATACTTTAATTTGGAGTATTCGCTCATGATACAGCTGTACATGACACATATTTTGAAGTAGCTCTAAAGTAATATAAGTGCTCTCTATAGTATTTATCAGTAGCTATCGTTTTTCCTGTAATCTCAAAAAATCCTAGAACTCAATCCGATACGTAATGTATTTTGATCTCGATCACTAAACATTCAGATAATTTTGACCTGATACTACTTATTGGTGACACAGTTCATCTGCAAAATGAAAAATCGAAAATCACACCTTATCAGAACAACATCAATAACATTTTTGATTGGCATTAAGCTACTCTTCAGCAAAAAAGAAATAAATTAAGAACTATTGAACAAAATCTTGGTACGAAAAACGTGTCAGATAAAATTGATCAACACTTAAAATATACCTACCATTTCCAATTTTTAATTGACAGATTGATTTTAATCAAAATTATGATTTATCGTGCCAGGAAAACACTGACAGTTTTACTATTAACGTTAAATATACTGTACAATTAGCAAACTTTCAACATGCTATATTTTCACATCAAACGGCGTGTAAACGAGAGTGTGCACCTGAGTATTAATTGAACCATTTCAACAGGAATCTTTTTGGTTGAAGACAGCTCGACTAATTTTGTCCTGCTGGAGAAAACAATCACATTTTAACCGTAATGGAATCGCAATTCAAAGAAGTCTTGAAAGTAATAGCCAAAGTTGTGAAGAGAGAGAGAGAGAGAAAAAAAAACAAAAACTGAGGCTAGCACGTAGATCCGCCAAACCAACTGATAACTAAAATGTTTGTAGTTGTAAATTCTATTGAAGTACTATCATAACTATGCAAATGTATAAAATTAATGAACATAAACAGACTGGAACGACTGGAACAGAAACACACTTTTTTCTATGTGTGTTCAATGTTACGTTCAAAGCAACCCTGATTTAATTTCAAAGTCATACTGTTTTTTATTTACTTTCCTTTGTACTGAGTTTTTAAAAATTTCCAAGATTTCTAAAAATTTTTTGGGACAAATATTAGGCAATTGTTAAGTTCGATGAAGGTATTCTGGTCAAGTAATTTTCAACTCCTACAAGGAATCACTTGACTATTCTTCTTTGAAGGCTATTGATGATTTGTCAGATCTGAGTCATTAGCTTGTTTTGAGTGATTAACAGGTCTTTAGCTTCTAAGAAACAATTTATTTCATAATTCATTTTTCTCGGATTTTTACCTTAACTTAAAACTTCAGGATTTTTAAGATGGGTTTAAGTTTTTGAAGTCAAGTATAGAAATTTGCAAAAACATTTGCAAATTAGTGGTTCTGGCATTGGTTTGAATTAAATCGACTGGTGTTTTTAATGTTGGTTTGTGTAATTTTTGTTTATCGTTGGAGCTCATCTGCTTGTCATTGATATTTACTTGTCACTTCTCAAGAAAAAATTGGATGAAATCTTAATAGTCTAAAATGTACTCGAAAATACAGATCAAAATGTGACACAAATTCACACACTGCTCACACAGATTTCTTAAACCGAAAAATTCAAAGCAGTTATAATGTCTATATCATTTTTTTGTGTTTTGGTACAACTTGCAAGTTATCTCGAAATTGAACTGTTTTTCAGAGGATATTGAACCCCGCCTGTCGAGGGCAAGAGTTATCGGTCAGTCCAACACTACTTTAGACTTGATTTGGGAATTGGATCTTCAAGACGCGATAGTTGAAATCACTCCAATCCCAGCCGACACTGATGTTCAGACCTTCTTCGCCAACTCCGACAAAACGCTCACAAACTTAGTTCCGGGAACCAGTTATCGTCTTCTTCTCTTCCCTAAGTTTTGGGATACCTTCGGTGATTATGTCACAATTGACGCAGATACAAAATTGGGATTGGGTGATTATTTCACTGAGTTTGAGTCTGATCATGGAACCTTTCAGGGAACCTTGACTGGACGATGCGAAACCGCGTATGCTTCTGTGCAACCAACTGATTTCACGTTGACTTCCGAAGTTCCACAACAAATCAACAAAAATTGTGATGAGTTTTCTTGGGTCAATGACAGGAACGAACATTTTGTTACTTTTTACTTCTTCTTTTCGGGGTTGACGCCGGGTATGGTTGCAAACAACTTCTTTATAATAAAGTCATCTCCTAAAAATCATAGTGCTGCCTTTTTTGTTGTTATGGAAAGAACAGAATGAACGTTTTTAAATTACAGAATTTATTTAATCTAAAAATCATTGATTTATCCTTTGTTCTCGTCTGCAAATCTTACGCGTTCGAATGTTATCACACACGCAATTTTGCTTACTTTAAAATTTGCTTACACGCGATTTTGCTGAGAATAAATTTAATCTGACGCTTTTCTAGATAAAAAGAAGCGTTCTGCTGAAAACCCAAGAGTGGTAAGGTGTCTTACTGGGCATGTAACGGGGGGGGGGGACATTTGGGTGTTACTGTGTTCGCAACGGGGGCGGGCACGAAAAATTTTTTCGAAAAGTTGATAGTTTTTGGCGTTTTGGCAAGAGCGGTGGAGAACGCCAAAAGCTATCAACTTTTCGAAAAAATTTTTGCGCTGGGTTTCGGGACTCAAAGACGATGTTTTGTTGACCTCATCTCACCTGGTGGGCCTAATCATTGAAAAAAAAACTTTTCAAAAGTCATCGAAAAAATTTTGGGAAATATCGTAATAGGAAAGGAGTTGAGTGCTGGCTGTTGTGTTGTTGTTGTTGTTCTTGTAAGAAAAACCTGAGTCACCAATCTATTTTTAGTATACAATGTCTACTATGACTAACCACTATAATACTTGCTAAAGGTCCTTTTACAAGAGTAGTTGTTGTATTCGATTGTTATTGGACGACCGATCGACCGAGAGTGTCAATGAAGTATTTCTTAATAAGTTTACATGTTCAACTGTTTGCATTGGGTGGTTTTGTTTTAATAGTTTAATACAGTAATTGCATAGCACTAGAGCAGACTTATAGGAATTTGTTTGAGTTTCAGTTCGAGTTTGATTTGTAAACAAACTATGTCAGTGGTTGACGATTGTTCCTTCTTTGACTTTTCTCACGATATTACTTGTACAGAAAAACGTTATGTAGTGGCTTGTGTAAAAACTTACGACTCTACTGGGACATACATAACTGTAAAACTATTCAGAAAGGATAACTTCCGTGATCAAATCCAGGACAGGAAAAATATTTGCAAAAGTGATGGTTTGAAGTTCAACCAGAGAATTACACTATCTTTAGCTGAGTTCGAACAATTAACTCAAAGCTACAATTCACTTTGTGAAAAACTAAAGGCTGGACAATCAGAAGAATCTATCAAAAAAGAATGCAAAAAGACTACGGGAAGAAAGCGACGTTATCATCTTGCATTCTCATCGGAGACGAATAGGGTTAAACCAACTCAGTTGCTGATCAGTCCAAGAAGAAAGCGAAGAAAAATTCTGAGAGCAACACACAGTATTAGTAATGGGCTACGTTTGAACGAACACCTGAGTTCTTTCGACAGTTTCAAAAAAATATTAGTATTTTATCTGCAGAAGTGAGCCAATATATGATAATAAAGGAATCAAAAACAGTTTTGCTTACAGTTTGCATGAGAACAACAACTTTTGTAGAATAAAAAACAACATTATCTTGTTATTGCAGCTTTGGATCAATTAACAGAGAGTTTCAAAAAAAATTCTTCAAAACCCTATTCAATTCCTTGCCTATACACATGCTTCAGACTTCTACTCCACAAGACACAATCTGTCAACATCACTTTTCACAGTGAAATTTTTGAGAAGTTGGAGCAAGCAGTCATTTGCAATCACCAACATCAGCTAGATTTATGTAGCGCCAAAAGAAAGCTTCCAAATATCTTTGGACTGGAGACTGTCAAAGGGAATGTTCATGTTCAAACTGATTTCATACCAACTTGTACTTTTAACCGATTTTTTTGTATTTATCAGAACATTTCTTATGCTGAAATTTTAAAAATTATTGATATTTTTATTAGTGGATATGGCTCCCTGATTATTGATATTGACAATGTAAAAATTAACTTTCGATTTGAATTTAAAAAATTAATCGCATATTTTTCAACAAAAAACCGAGCCATCTAGTTTCAAAGGAATAATGCTACTACTTTATGAAAACAAATGATAGAAAAAAATTTAAATTGGTTGACTTGTTCTACATCATATGATTAGCAAATCGCAGCAAATCATCATCATTCATGTAGTGTACATATGGATAGCTATTTGTGAAAATAATATGAGCAATGTTAATACAAAAGAGTCCACACAGTTTTGAGTTTGGGATCTGAATTGGCTGTAATCTCAGGAATTGAACAACTTCTTCTTCGAAGTAGAACTGCAGCAGTCGAGTGTATACAAAATGGTAGCAATCTAGTGCTTGTCCAAGTGGATCAGCAAAATATATTGTTTTCTTATAATTACAAATCAGTAGCCAATGTCTACCCGATGATGTTGATATTGATGCATTGACCACAGCAAAGCAATTGTCTGACAGCCTAGGAAAATTATCAGCTGCAAAAACGCCGCAAAACTTGTGCTTCAGATGAAAACATTTACTTACTAGATAACTTATCTCAACATTATCCATCAAAGGGATATGTAATAACCGAGTTTTTTGTAACTTTTCGTTCAGAGTTAACATAAAAAGTTGAACTTCGTGTGAAGCCTCCTGTGTTGACGTAAGGTCGAAGGCCAAAATAAAGTGATTTGGATAATTGGCTAGGGGAATGCCATGACCCCCTTTATCAAGAAAATCTAGAGCTTCAAGCGTGTTGAAGTAGACACGTTGATCTGAGGTTGTTGAAATAGGTGTTCCAACAACCGGTAGTCCATTTCGATAAATCACTATTTCGTTCAAATTGAATTTCTGGTAATGGAAAGGATTCGTTCGGTTAGTTCCTAAATATGACTGATTTGTTGATATTGCAAAAATCATTCTTCGAACCGGTTCTTTCGAGAAGATGTCTTCTTGACTCCAACTGCGGATGCCAGCAGTGGCAAGAAAATTTCTAGGCAACACCTCCGTGTACCGATAGACAGCTGGTGTTTTAAGCAAAGTTTTTTCTATTGCAGACAACACATGATCAGTCACGGTCATTTTGCGCACATAAAGATTTGCTTCAACAATTTTTACTCTGTAATGTTTGTTAGATTCGGATATGACGGTAAAATCGTTTGGAGACCTTCTGAAGGAGATGCGTAGGGTAACACCACTGAAAAGATGTTTATCACAGGTCAATATATCACTGACTGGTTTTCCAAGTAGAGAACATTCCAGAGAGTCAACAACTAAAGCTTTTCGAGCAGCAACATCAGTAGCTCTGTTGTCAGCACCATCAATTTTAGCCGGTTCGTCTTCATAATAATAGCCTTGACAAACTAACCAAGTTTTCTTGGCTGTTCTTCTGGATGAGAATTCTGTTTCTATGAAAGCCTTGTGTGCGTAGTTGCCGTTTGTATTTGACAATTTAACACCATTTGCCGATACTGTACACTCTGAAAACAGAGAGTGCAGTGCGTTATTGCTAAAATACGGCGAATCTGTGTTTGTTGCATCAGCACCAGTTCTCAAATCAGCGTCATTGGTTCTCGTGATTTTGCATTATATTTCAAGTAGAAATTTTTGTAAATCAATAAAGTTGTTCCTGTCGCCAACAACTTCGAATTCCAGCATTGGGCCATCCGGTGAATATGATGGACCAACCTTTTGTGTAAAAGCATTGTCAAATGTGATAAGGAGCGGCTGCTTTTCAAACAAGTCTAGAGTTGTGTGTGTTGCCTATGCTGGCAATAAATTTGTATTCTTTATTCACTTTGGAAAAGAAATCTGACCGACTTCTCAGTAACGGTTGTTTTCTCTGAATGATTTTTCGGGTTTTGACAGGACCGCTCTGTTTCTGTTTTTTGTAAACATTTCCACCACGAACACCTCCTATTCGGGCTCTTGAGCCACCGACTTGTTTCTTTACCGTTTTCTGAACAGTTGATTTGAGTGCTTCTTTAGGACTCTTTTTTTTGGTAACAACGTCAACAATCTCTGGTGCTGCCTGTACAAACAGTTCTCTTCCAATCTTTTTAGCAAAAAGCCACAAAAAATTTTTAGCTATTGGTATGGCCGCCCTACCAATTCCAGCTGCTAAAACCCCGAACCCACTACCTCGCTGACGATAGTGTCTTGCAAAACATGGTGAAACTGATTGTTGTTGATAGTAAGCATCCATTTAATTAAATTTTTTAAAGTTTAAAGTCAGAATAACTTTTCCCGTTCCCTAAATGGAACAACTTTGCCAGTTTCGGTTCTCAACTGAACCTCAAAACACTGAAAATTGTTTGACAACAATTTCTTATATTCCAAAATGCAAAAAACTATTCTATGCGTAGGTTCAATTTCACAAAGGTTACCGTTTTTCAGGCGTTGTTTTGAATCAATGACACGAATCAGCGGAGCTGTTGTGTCTCCAATATGTTGATACTCAATTATGTTGCTGTATACAAATATCAATTGTCAAAGGCTAATCAGCGACAAAAGCTTTCGCTTCTCCGTCACTCATTGCCAAGTTGTCAAAGGAGTCTATCATTTTATAACCAATATGAGTGCCTGAGCCATCTTTGATTCCTCCAAAACCCAGAATGCTTGGTATTTCTTCGTCAGGAAATGTAATTTCTTCATTTTTGCCAAAAAACAAAACCAAAACGCCTGTGATTTTATTGTACTGATGACTGAATTTAGTTAGACCAGTCGCTGTCTTGATGGCTTTTATCAGGTGTTCCAAGTTCTCATAGCTTCCAGCATTGATCAAGACTGTCTCCCCTTTGTATGGTTTTGAGACAGCACCAGTTGGAATACTTCTCTGATGGTTTTTGTTTCCTTCAGAGGAATACTTTATGATTCGAGTGCTATTAACCTTGTTGATTCTGGACGGGAACATAATTTCACTCAAAGCTACTCTCCAATCACCCTCCAGGCTGATTTTTGCATTGAAAAAGTTTTTGAAGTTAGCCCAAGTATTCTCTGGGAAGATGCTCATGGAAGCTGATGAAACTAAATGTATGGTAAACTCATTCAAGCTTTGTGAACGCTTCAGTATTGTCAACAACTTTCACTAATTCCAACTGATTGAACTTACCCCTGACTGGATCTTGATTCGAGTCAATTAGGCTGTAGGTTGGAGGGTTTGTTGTTGGAATATCGTAAATTTCAAACACTTCGTTGGTAAATGTCTGCTTATAACCTTTTCGGAAGGGTAAATCAACTTTTGATATTCTAACAAAATCACCAATTCGAAATTTTGGTCGACTAACTAAATTCTCAGACGCAATTGTGTTTAATGACAATAGATAAGGAACGTCTTTTTTGGTGACTTTGTTCGGAGCTATTTTTGTTACACGGTTGACGCGTGAGTTTATTGTTTGCACAAAATTTTTCAACTGAGAGATATATGAATATGTCCATTTTTCTTCCAGATACTTGTAAATAATGTTCTTTAAAGAGCGGACGTCTTCTTTTTGCTGAAAGTTTGATAAATCTCAATGTTTCTCCTCTGACAAAGTATTTTAAAATTTCTCTTAAACTCTGTTCCAGCATCCACCCAAACTTTTTTCGGCTGTTTCTGCTTAATCATTTGTTTGAAGGCTTCAGCTGTTGTTGTAGCATATTTTGATTTGAGTGGTTCAACACGTAAAAAGCGTGAAAGACAGTCAACAGCAATCAATAAGTACTTAATACCTGCGTTCTGTTTTGACAGTTTGTCCACGTATGACAAATCAAGAGACCAAATTTCATTAATGTCGTGTGCAATAACTTTCAAACGTGCAAAATTTTTTCGAAACCCTTTGTATTTTGTGTGAGCATTCTTGTTCGCTCGAAACTGTTTCACTTTGCGAGACTGAAGATTTGAGCTTTTTTGTAAGTTTTGAACGCTTCCAAACGCAGCTGACCCTTTTGTGTACATCGACTGCAGCATTTTTTCTTCACTCGTCGTAATATTCCCATTGTTTTTCCTTCTGTACACTGGCTTCGTACGGGGTTTTGAAACCTTCTTCTTCTTTTTCGTCAGTCTCACTGCTGCTTTTGTCTTTGGTGAGGAGTGCTCTGCTGGACTGTTGCTGCTTCTGGTTGTTAAATTTTTGAGGCTTTTGAAACTTTGAACGTTTTTGTTTCTGTGATCTTTTGACGACTTGTTTTCTTTTTGTTGCAGTTTCTGGAGAATTTTTCCTGATCGAAGTTTTAGCATTACTGTTAATTACTTGTTCCTCTTTTGTTTGTAACACTTTCAATAATTCAAAATAATCAGGACTGTCAATCTTTTTTGTTGGTCGTTGTAAATTGGACAAGAAAGCGAATGCATTTATGTCAGCTGGACTGTTGTCAATGAGCAACTTCTCGTCTTCACCAATGGACACACGATTAGATTTTTTAATTAGATCTACAAAATTTTCACACTTTAAATTTTTTGAATTGGGTAAAAGAGATGATAATGTGTTTAGGACTTCTACTGCCCGTTTATTTGAACTTTCGGCCCGATTTTCGTCAACAACATTAACATCAGAGTCTTCTTCCGGCAGTTTTTCATTGATCTGCGCTTCACTGTGTTCCTTTGATCGCAATC
Source organism: Convolutriloba macropyga (assembly GCF_964194025.1). Taxonomy (NCBI): domain Eukaryota; kingdom Metazoa; phylum Xenacoelomorpha; order Acoela; family Convolutidae; genus Convolutriloba; species Convolutriloba macropyga. Next base: position 46,824,938 of record NC_134482.1, read on the forward strand.
TATTTATAATTGACAGCTGTGCCAATTTGTGTTTAACGTCAGGATCTTCTAAGACCTGAGTTTGGTATGGATTAATTTTCATATAGATTTTCTTGGGAACTAAAATTAACTCCTCGGCAGTTGAAATTTTGTACTCTATTATGATTGACTCAAATACTGGTATCAAAAAACAATAATGAGACGAACCAAATCAAAACCTGTTTCTGTGAGCAGTGTTGCTTTTTTCTTTTCAACCGAAGCGTTTTTACGAAGAACAGTCCTGAACACGTTCTCATATTGCATTAAAATATTGATCTGAACTTTCACATGTCCTCTGATGACGTTGTAAAAACATTCACACAGTACCAATACAATATTTTCATCGGAAGTGCGGAGAAATTTCCTCAACTAAGGATCAGATAAAAGTACCATTCGCTTTAGTATAAAGAATTTTTTCTCTTTCATTTGATATTTTAGTTATATCGGCTTTGTATGAAGGTATGTAGAACACTGACGGTCTAGGCTTTGTAATATTTGAGCAAAATCGCAGACAGTCAGATGTTTTTGAATCGAGATCAATCAATAAGTGTCCGAATGTTTCTCTTGTTGCTATTTTATACCAATTTTTCAAAAAAAGAGTTAAATTCAGTTGTTTACCGAGAAACTCAACTTGCTGAACGTCACGTGGTGATTTGAACAAAATGATATGAGTTGTTTTCAAATCTATTGTTCGTGACCATTTACTTTGCTGGTAAAGATTGTGTTTCACATAAATGACATTGATGCTCTTGTGTCGACCGGCGATAGCTAGCTTGACAAACTCTTTGTCATTAAAAATTTCCTGGCAAGAATCGTCAAATATAAGCAAACAATTTTTAGTATTTTGCAAAAACTCCAAATTTGTGAGTTTTTTGAAAACAATGTTTGAATGCTGTTCAATTTGTGAGTATATTGGTTGCATTTCGTGGTAGACAAAAATAACACTTTTAAACTTTGGATAAGAGTTGTTTCCTGCTTTTATTCTATATATTAAATTTGTTTTACCACAACCCGACGGACCTACCACGGCCATGAAAATCCTGTCACTGGTAGAGATTAATTTGTTCATAATCGAGGGTTTGGTAAGATATATTCAACTAAACTCGATAGAATCGAAATCCAAACTGATGTTTCCTCACAATTTGGTTTAAGCACAGTCAATTTCACAATGCAGAGAACTATTAGCAACAAAATAACAAACATTTGAACAAAAAATACAACTTCCGACCGTGGTAACGTTATCTGGTTAGAGAAATTCCAATTAGATTTACCACTACTTTCTTTTTCAAAAAGAGTCTCTTGTACAACTTGATCAACTGTTATTTGTTCCATCACAGAAAAAAAAATGGGTATATAATAATTTATTGAACTTTTTTTAATCATTTACATAGAAAAATTCATAACAATTAAAATCACTCAAAAATTCTTTCATGTGAACCATGAAACATGCAGGTAATCTTGTAGTTTTTTCATAGTACATAATTTTTTTGATCTTGTCCATGTTTACAAGTTCTTGAATCTCATCAGGCAGCATTTTATCGTTTTTATCTAGCTCTTTACCAGTTGGATGTTTCGATATCAACAGAAGTTTCGGAGGCGAGACTTTGCGTTGACAATCCGACATTTTGTTTTCTCCACTGAATAAAAGGTTCGATGTAAAAAACCAAGTGTGTAATCGAACGAATTTCCTCCTCTGTCAATAACACCCTAACTTTTCTCGGACGAATTTGAGTACCACTTTTTATTGTTTCTCCTTTGCAAATTGAAAGGTTCAAGGTCCCCTCCTTCGTGATCAATGCGCAAATAGTCGAATTCACTGACAAGGGTGCTTCCACTTGCGTCAATTCCTCTCTCATTGGTCAACCAGTCAAAATAGAAACAAGTTTTTTCCCGTGCACAATGATTGTTGAAGACACCACGCTGTGTTGAGCTATGATTCCTACAGTTAAGTGTATAAAAAGTGTAAGATATATTAGGACACTTTAGTGTATTTAAATCGATTACTAGAGAATCGAGCAACTCCGATAAAAGTTGAGACTTTTCAAAACTTTTAGCGTAATAAACTGCTCTCGGGTTTCTTAAGCGAACGCTTTGGACAATTTGTGTCAAATAAATGTAAGGATAGTTTTCAGAGTTCCAATTTAAGCCATGTAAATTTTTAGATAACCAATTAATTGAAGTTTTCTGCGGATCTGTCAAATCGGAAAATTTTGATGGTGGAGAAAACAAAACACAATCGTTGTAATCTTCAGTACATACATCAAACTCTTTAACAATAAACTTTTCTTTCCTGTGACGGAAACCTTCAAGGTCTAACACAACTGTTTAACTGCTTAACATTCCAACAAGTGATAAATTTTTGAGTGGAAAACTTTAATATACAAACAAAAAAGAATTCCTGTCAGATGTCCAGTGAAGCAACTATTAAGCTTCCAGGGAAGCATGTACGAGTAGCCGGGTCCTTCGGTGTAGAGCTCCTGGATGAAACCGCCAGCGTCATGCAAAATTGCATGTAATCGTAGAATTTTGGAGTCGTTTAGGTATGAATCTAAAGAAGAGTTGTCTATTCCAATAAGTCCTCCGTATGGTCGAAGTTTCAAAGCATTATCATAATCAACGTTTTCATTTTGACTGAAGTATTCACTTGCTGCTAAGAAGTAGTTCAGTCTTACTGAATTATTTGGGTATGTTGTGGCTAATAACAAATACTTCTCATGAATGTTTTTCAAACAATATCTACAAACAATTGGTTTATCAAAATGCATTCCGAGTTAGATTGAGACCGACTGAAATTGAAAAAATAGACACTTTTAATTTTCTCTTTGAAAAGTTTATATCAACGTAATTCATCGAGGAAGATATTGCAAAACTATTTGACTGCTTGAGTTGAAAGCGTTCAAAGTAATAAAAAATTAAAGTTGTCCTAGTTCATTCGTAAAAAGTGGCACTTTTATACAAACTCTTATTCATTAGAAAGTCAAACACAACAAAAAAATTGTTTCCATTTTAAAGAACCAGTGTGAACATAAGGTTTTGTAAATAAAACAACAACCCACTTAATAGGTTCTATATGGATTCTAAAAATAGCTTTCCGGAATGATAAGAACTGGCGGGGATTACACTAATACTTTCAAATCCGTCTTTGTTTTAGATAAGCAGAGTACATGTAGCATAAAATTGCAAACATTAAAGAAAATATCTTCTCGTCCATATAAAATAATCTTTGTACAGCACAAACCCTTCTAAGTGTAACCCACTTAATAGGTTTTATATGGATTCTAAAAACAGCTCTCCAGAAAGATAAGAACTGGCGCGGATTACACTAATGCTTTCAAATCTGTCTTTGTTTTAGTTAAGCAGAGTACATGTAGCATAAATCAGCAAAAATTGCGAAAATATCTTCTCGTCCATATAAAATAATCTTTGTAGAGCACAAACCCTATTAGGTATAGTAGCAGAACACCCATAAAATTAGTATTAAGTTTTTCGCTTAAACCAGATTCTTTAAATTTATCATTTTACAAGTAAAATATTTATATTCTGTCTCATTTGTTGATAACTGTATTGATATATATTTACGCTTTGATAATTCTTGTTAATAATAACTATTCAGATTCCCTCAACAGTAATCAACTCAAGTTTCTTTAACGTATCCTTCTCAGATTTCTCTAACAGTATTTTTTTGGATACATTTTACAGTCTTCAACAATTCATTCAAGACCACTTATACGAGTGTAAGCAGACGAAGTTATCCCTGACTTCTTAAAATGGTTCCCATTGCAATCATACTAAAAGCAAAATCTTCTTCCAGTAGTCGAACTATTGCATACGAGACTTTAAAAAAAGAGAATATTGTTATTGTTCAGCAGGAGTATCAAGGCGAAGAGTAGAAAACTATGAAACACATGGCCTTACCTGTTGTTACTTTCGATTTCATTCAATCTTTTAGATTTAAAAAAGCTTCACTTAAGGGAGCTCAATATACTCTGGAGTTTGTAACTGGTTGTACTCGTGAGTTTATATTTGACTCAAACGTTCTGGGAGATGACATTAGGAGAATTTTCTATGATTACAATGATCAAGAAGTACCAATCTACGAAAATCAGGAAGAATATTGGCAGGACGTGGAACTCATTGAAAACTTTTGGAAAATCCCAGCTATTACTGAAAGTCCAGATTCAACAACCAAAAACTTAGAAAAATTGATAACCTCTACAGCAGTTTCAACAAGTTTAATCAAAACACACGAATGTAGTAGGCTCGTGGCAACCAACAGTCGTGAAACGCAGCCTGTCAGTTCTTGTCTTGCTCCAAAAAAACGTAAACTCTAAATCAGTCTCTTATAACCTCAAACAGTTATAATCTTGTGAGTTGCATTTGCTCAACCTCAATAAACTACTAATATTACTTTACAACATTGTCCGTTGTTTTGTTGATGTTTTAATTGTTTGTTCGTCTCTCTAGTTTTCCCTCATTTGATGGCAAAAAATATATTCCGAGAACAAAATACTTTCATAATGACAAATTCAATATGTTATCCTGGCAGGACTCCTGGAAGTTTTGTAGTACAATATGTTTTCCTGGAAGTTTTTATCCAAATAAATTATACCTGTTAGTTCAAGCGCAAGATATAATCTGATGATTTACTTCCTTAATGTCTCTTTTTTAGTATAGTAACAAATGTTCACACAGACACCTACATAACGTTTTTCTGTAAAATAAATATCGTGAGAAAAGTCAAAGAAGGAACAATCGTCAATCACTGACATAATTTGTTTACCAATCAATCTCGAACTGAAACTCAAACAAATTCCTATAAGTCTGCTCTAGTGCTATGCAATTACTGTATTAAACTATAAAAACCAAAACAACCAAATGCAAACAGTTGAACATGTAAACTTATTCAGAAGTACTTCATTGACACTCTCGGTCGATCGGTCGTCCAATAACAATAGAATACGACAACTACTCTTGTAAAATGACCTTTGGCAAGTATTATAGTGGTTAGTCATAATAGACATTGTATACTAAAAATAGATTGGTGACTCAGGTTTTTCTTACAAGAATAACAACAACAACACAACAGCTAGCACTCAACTCCTTTCCTATTACTATATTTTGTTTTCATGCATGATCATTTAAAGGGTTGAAAGAGTATTTGAGAGGACTGACTTATAGCAACAGACATTAAGAATACCACAAACAGTAAACAATTTTTTTTTTCGTTAGTTGGTAAGCCGTGATTGACTACAATGTTTGTTGTAAAACGTTTGATATAATCTTTGTACCAAGTTAAATGATGTCCGCAAAAAATTAACTTTAAGACCTGCAACCCGCTGCAAAATGCTTTTCACACAATTTTAACACTTTAAATTTTTTGATATTTCCCAAAATTTTTTTGATGATTTTCGAAAAGTTTTTTTTCATTGATTAGGTCCACCAGGTGAGATGAGGTCAACAAAAAAACGTCTTTGAGTCACGAAAACCAGCGCAAAATGCATTTCACACAATTTTAACACTTCAAATTTTTTGATATTTCCCAAAATTTTTTTCGATGATTTTTGAAAAGTTTTTTTTCAATGATTAGGCCCACCAGGTGAGATGAGTGAGATCAACAAAACATCGTCTTTGAGTCCCGAAACCCAGCGCAAAATGCATTTCACGCATTTTTAACACTTCAAAATTTCCGAATTTTTTTTTTCATTTTTTTTTTCAAAAAAATTTTTTTTTCACTGATGAGGCTCACCTGGGCTGACGATGACAAACATTACATAACTGCTATTTCCCAACAACCCTCTTAATACAAAACATTCCCATCAAAAACGTCAAGAATTCAAGAAAAATACCAAAATTGTGTATTACTGGGCACTCACCGGGGGGGGGGGACATTTGGACATTTGGGTGTTACTGTGTTCGCAACGGGGGGGACACGAAAAGTTTTTTCGAAAAGTTGATAGCTTTTGGCGTTCTCCACCGCTCTTGCCAAAACGCCAAAAACTATCAACTTTTCGAAAAAATTTTTCGTGTCATCTCACTCATCTCACCTGGTGGGCCTAATCATTGAAAAAAAAAACTTCTCAAAAATCATCAGTTACTGTTTCCGCCGCTTGTGATTTTCTGGAGTTGATCAACCGACATGTCATTTTGCAACCAATCGTGGTTATCGTTTTTCTTAGATCAAAAAATACCGAGAATTTCTGTTCAAAGATACTCTGCCTCTTTGAGTCCTGTTTTGTTCGTCCGTATCTTTTTGTCCTGAACATTAGCCTCCGGAAATAGTTATTATTTCAGTTTCTCTAGGACGGAAAATATAAAGTTAGAAGAGGAAAACCATCTTTCTTAAAACATCAAAATTGAACTAATTTGAACAAATTGAGCATATGTGTTCAGATCGCTGAAGAATGAAAATTCCAATCTGACTTCAATTGAGTTAATTTTTATCCATTTTATTCTTCAGAGCTTATACGAAAATTAAAAACTTTTATGAAATGCCCGAAAAGCGATTCTGTGTTAAGTTTATTTTCGAGATTAAACTTCCGTCTCAAAATTAGGAAAATATTTATAAGTATTCCAAAATAGCATACATTTTCCGTTTTAACGTTTTTATTCAATTTGGTACTGAATAAAAACAAACAATTTAATAACAATCTATTTTTGCGATCAGTGGCTTCAAATCACAAATTTTCTGTTCTTGTAAAGCCAAGAAAACAAAAACCAATTTTTTAAACTTATAATCCTGACCACCGTTTTCAAACATGAGGAATAATTTATATTAGATATTTGAAATGTTTTAATTTTCTCAAAGGGCAATTTTGCGCCCTTTGAAGAACATTCTTGAATTCTGACTAATCTGGAATAATGGACGGGTTCAAATTGTCACAGGATTCGGAAAGAGACCCAACACAAGTATTGGCCAGACGGCCATGGGTTGCAGACAGGGGGTTCCAGACCATATCCAAAAATAGGTATTGGATAGACCGAACCGATTTTAATTGCCCTTGGTCAGACCAAGAAATCTTTGGTCACAATTGGCCAGACTGAACAGATTTGGCCCAGACTTTGGACCAGGCCGAGCAAACCTAAGGCTAGACCATTGGCCAGACCCACTTAAACATATAGAAGCATTCAATAGAAATTATAATTCATTCATTTCTCATTTTTTACGAGAATTGAAAACAAAATTTTGATTTTTTGTCAAAAACGGCCAATTTCAAGACCATTTCGAATTTATGAAATGAAATTGACGAAGTAGTCTTATCATCTAGAAATAAACGTTGGTTCCAATTATTGTTATTTTGAAAACTGGTCAATTCAGCGCGCAATGTACCAGCTCTTCTTTTGGCTGGACCTTTGGGCTTTGGATATGGCCAGACCGAACAGGCTGGAATGTGAGTATTGGCCAGACCGAACAGACTGAAAAGTGGGTATTGAACAGACTGAACAGACTGAACAGACTGAAAAGTGGGTATTGACTAGACTGAACAGACCGAACAGACTGAAAAGTGGGCATTGGCCAGACCGAATAGACTGAGAAGTGGGTATTGGCCAGACCGAATAGACTGAGAAGTGGGTATTGACTAGACTGAACAGACCGAACAGACTGAAAAGTGGGCATTGGCCAGACCGAATAGACTGAAAAGTGGGTATTGACTAGACTGAACAGACCGAACAGACTGAAAAGTGGGCATTGGCCAGACCGAATAGACTGAGAAGTGGGTATTGGCCAGACCGAATAGACTGAAAAGTGGGTATTGACTAGACTGAACAGACCGAACAGACTGAAAAGTGGGCATTGGCCAGACCGAATAGACTGAGAAGTGGGTATTGGCCGGACCGAACAGACTGAAAAGTGGGTATTGGCCAGACCGAACATACAAAAAATTTCTATTGGCCAGACGGAAGACGCAACCGAAAATTTTTCTAAACCATTGAGTTGGTGCGCACTGCACCCCCTGTCTGCGACCCAAGTTGTTCTGGCCGAGACCTGTCTTCAGTCGCCGACCTCATCATGTTAAATTTTACATTTCTCGGAACGCTTTAGCTTAGTAAAACATTCTTATAGAATATGCTTTAAAAGGGAAATGTTTGCAGGAAACGATTACACGTGTAAACTGTTCATATCAACAAGCGCTTATTCGGAAGGAATCGTGATGTACAATTCAACCAGACCTGGAATGGTTATCATTGACACTTCCAGGGTTCTCTCCGACTTGACGACCGAAGTCCAATTTTCAGTCGGTGGTATTGGAACCCTGATCAGCTATCAAGTTCTGAACCACTCTAAAGAATTTGAACGTCATTCCGAGAACCTAACATTTGCAAACTCTTTCACTATCAATTTTGATCCAGATTACATAGCCCTGTATGCCAGAATTTGGGTTCTGGCTGGGCGGGTTGGGAGCGTGAACGAGTTTACGATTGGCGTAGGGTCAATAGTGGGGGGAAGGATGATAAGTCACGATGCGTCTCGGTTCCGATTCTCGTGTACATTCAGCGGAAATGTTGATTACATCGAACTTGAGGTCTTTTTCAACAGTCTTCTAAAAATTAGTCGATACTTAAGGTACTCAGTTACGTAATAGTCAGTAATTAGGATTATCAAATCAAAAAGTCTGAGAAATAGTTTGATTTTGACAGCAATTTTCTCACCTAGGCTATCAATTTTCGGTTTCTAAGACGAGAAAACTCGACTGGCAATCTGTAACGTCCAGTTTAATCTAAATTTCAATGGTCACCTCGCTTTCCTTTTCAATCTCTCAGCTTTCTTTACGAGATAAAAAGTTTTTGTCTCGTCTCATTTTGTGACAAAATGAAGATGTTGTTTTCTAAAAAAAATTGTTTAAAAAGCAATCAAAATCAAATGAAACAGAATCCAAGTTGATAAATTTGAGGTAAATTAATCTTCGTTGGAGAAAAATTGGGGTCGGGTTGCTAGGCGGTAACTAAAGGCGAAAAGTTTTTGTCTCGTCTCATTTTGTGACAAAATGAAGATGTTGTTTTCTAAAAAAAATTGTTTAAAAAGCAATCAAAATCAAATGAAACAGAATCCAAGTTGATAAATTTGAGGTAAATTAATCTTCGTTGGAGAAAAATTGGGGTCGGGTTGCTAGGCGGTAACTAAAGGCGAAAAGTTTTTGTCTCGTCTCATTTTGTGACAAAATGAAGATGTTGTTTTCTAAAAAAAATTGTTTAAAAAGCAATCAAAATCAAATGAAACAGAATCCAAGTTGATAAATTTGAGGTAAATTAATCTTCGTTGGAGAAAAATTGGGGTCGGGTTGCTAGGCGGTAACTAAAGGGGGCTTAGAAGTTGGACGCCCCAAGGTGTCGAGCCTGAAATGAGAACAGATCCAAAAAATGTTATGTTAACTTAAAATTGTACGTTAACTATTTTACCCCAGTATTGTACATATTCATCTTCTATACAACACTTCAACTCAACTACAAAACCCAGTTACTCCAAATTATCTTTTTCACATCAAAATTTTTTCACTCATATCGTCATTTTTTGCCTTTATTTTGTCACAAATTTTAGGACGGACAGCAGCATTGAGTGAATTTGAGATAATAAAAAAAAACAAAATTAATTGGTAAAAAAATTTAATGCAGAGGCTAATGAGAAAAAAAAGCTCAACTGTACTTAGGAACAATTGGAAAAATTGTACAAAATTATACAAAATTGTTGCCTCAAATGAATTTTGAAATTGAAGCTCTAAGTACCTCAATTAATATTTTGCAAGCTGTTACCACAAGTTTAAGCAATCAACAAAACTATATAATCTAATAACTGCTGATGTCTAAACGAACAATCAGTTGTAACTATTGAATTCCAGGAAGACATGGGATTTTTTTGGGTTTACCGTCCCAATGCGACTTATTTTGTTAGCTTGTCAGTGCCATCCAATTGGTTCAATTTTTGCGTAATAGCGATTTTTGACCTTGACCTAACCTTGATGAGGTCTACTTTTATCATTTTATAAAAGTTCCCGTCAAGAAGTCTCTTAAAACTGCTCATCATGTTCATGTTTACAAAATATACAGCCTTTTTTGTTCTAAATTCCGCATTAATTTTGAGCCGTTGCCGTAAAATTTTTTTCACGTTAGTACTCAGTTTCCACTAAAATTTGATTTGATCAGAGATTTTGTGGTCTGGACGTCAATATGGTTACATTTGATCAAATAATTAATCGTATTTGAGTGGGTAACTATGCGTCATTCAAAAGATATAATAAAATGTTTGAGTTGAACTGCAAAATTGATTTTTAAAATTTTACAAATGAGACTCAAACCTGTCATATAGAAATGTAATCTTTTATAATTCTTCCAAGTTTTGCATTTCTGTAAGAAATGTTCCAAAATTGCTGTTGCAGCTTTCAGCGAGAAATAAACTTTATTAGTTTATTCAATAAATTTTATTTGTAATTGCCACCGTCACAATTTCTGTGTTATTATATAGTGCGTTACTTCGTATAAGTTAGTACGTGCACTTGGGGCAAAAGTTATATGCCCATTAAGCGGGGGGGGGGGGGGGCGAAGCAGATTTGCTCCGAATAATCTCCGAACACTGTTTTTTTCTCTTTTGATGAATTGACTTTTGACCTATCGCGGGTTTGTATAACTGATATTTCTTGTCTTGAAAATTGTAACTTTTTTCATACTAACGCTATCAGGGAACAATGAGTCAGTTTCAAAAAAAATCTTGAAATCGATATTTTCAGTTGCTTTTTCGGACTATGCGATATCTTTGAAGCTCATTCAAAAATTCATTTTTACTGATAATGAGTTAGCACAACATTTGAATCAAAATTTTTAGGCGTTGCTACTAAATTTCGCCACTAAATTTGCCGCCATTCTTCTCAAATGTTCACCGCATTCACCGCCTAAACAATGCGTGCTCTTCGCGGTGAAAGATATTTATTTTCACCTCTAATCACCGCATATCTTACATTACAAAATGTGTATTATTGTTATATAAAACGTTACTATGTAAAAAAATTAGCACGTGGCCTGAGGGGTGGGGCGTAAATGATATATGCCCACTATGCGCGGGGGGGGGGGGGGCAAAAGAAAATAGATCCTGATTTGGTATGAAAAAAAGACTGTTGAACTTCTACAGTACACAATCACGGATGGGCCAACGTTGTACATTGACTGCACATACATCGAAATAGTATCTTCTAATTGTCTAATTGATAAATTTCCTCTCCCGGGAAAAATGGAAAATGTGACTGCAAAACCTTTTCATAAAGTATTTGGCCCTCCTGTGCAATTTGAAGCAGCGAGAGAACCGGCTCTTATGACGAATAGCTTCCCCTCAGAACTGGAACTGGGTTTTGATGAAGAGGGCAGACCTAGAATGTTGTTCAGGGTTGCCTATCTGGGCCACTTTGAACAAATTGTTGTGGTTTTCACAAATGGGCAAAATATCACACAAGGTTTGTTTTTTATGACTTCTGCATTCACGCTTGTAGCCATAATATTTCATTCTAACCCCGTCGAATATTACAAAAACAGTGCCCATGTTTAGGTCTCGGCTTATGAAATGACTAAGCTTGACCCAAAAAGGGTATGAAAAGACCATACTCGGCTAAAATTGATCGTGAAGAATTCAACTCGGTTTTAGTGATCATCTAGACTATGATTCGACCCAAGTTTTTGACGCTTGATTTTATCGCGACCCAATTTTTTGACGCTTCACTTTAGCCCGACCCAAGTTTTTGCTGCTTGACTTAAGCTCCACCAATTTTAATACTGGACTTTAGCTCGACCGTAAAGTTTTTTGCTGAACCAAAACATTTTATGTGCACTTTAAGAATCAACTATTACACATAACGTCGAGAACGAGCATGAACCTTCATAATTTGCAATTTTCAGGAAATTTTTTAATCAAACAAGTGTGCTCCCGGGTAAACCAAAAGTTGTTATCCTAGAACTTTCCTCTTATGGATCCTTAATGTCATAGACGAAAAAAGTTGTACGAAATTGGTAGGGTTACTACTTTCCCATAAAAGAAAATTCTTTGGTTACAACTTTATCATAAAGGAAAGTTCTATGACTACAACTTTCTCATAAAGGAAAGTTCTATGATTATAATTATTATAAAATCATAATTATGAAAAACTTCGGGTTTTTTGAAATCAAAATGACTGAGAAATAAGAGGCTAACATCTTTGAGTACGAAATTAAGAATCTTAGAGCTATATTAAATAGTTTTGTTCAGCCGGACAAATATGTAATCTAGACTACTTCCAACCAATAGTTTATCTCAAAAAATCTTTTACTTGAGAACTTTGTCGCAAAGCAATCAGTTTTTTTAGGTTTGACAAGCTGTTGCACTAATATTTTGGCATGGTTTAGCGGATAGTTGGACTTCAAGAAAAAATAGCGCATAAATGATTTAAATAATTTTGCCCAGGCCAAAACTACAATATCTTTTTACTGATAAATAGATTTTTGTTCGACTCACAAAAACACCAAGCTCTACCTCAACATGCTATGAAAAGACCCTAGCTGGACCCAAGAAAAGACTTGAAATAAGTAATGAACAGTGTTATTATGGACCATACTTGACTCCCACTAGATCTGTAAAGTCCCACAAGATCAATTTTTTGAGTCGTGAGATCTAAAATTGGGTGGGAATATTAGATATCAGCCGTTAATAGAGGTTGTCAACTTTACTTTTAACAACAGATTCTTTAAATCTTTTCGGTTTTACCCACTAATTTACTAGGAATATGAATAACATGCCCCGCATTAGCACGTGTTATTTTTACACAGAACCCCGGACTACACTAAATTATTTTTTCAGCGCTGAATCATGATAACTTTTGTTCTGAATTTTGGACTGCCAAGTATCATGATCATGTCAAAAATTAGGCTGATCAGAGTAAAAAATCAGGACAACCTAGTTTCTCTGAATTTGTTCTGAACTACATGACAAAGGAACTACGTGCTGCAGGATCTTTTCGGTTTGTACCCCCGCTTTGGGGAAGCATATTATTTGGAACACCCGATGCCATATTTTAACTTAAAGATTTACTTTATAATGGCACGTTCTCTGTAACGAGGGTTGTATAACGTCCGTAAACGATCGGTGCTATGTAGCAACAAATAATGTGCTACTGAGGGTCAAAAAATGCTGAACAAAATAAAAGCAAATCTCTCTAGTGAAACGAAAATTGAAATCTCCGAATAACTCCCTAACTCTCCGAAATCTCCGAAAAGGCCATGGGAGTAGTGAAGACATACTTAATGTTGAGTTAGTTATCCGCAAAATGAACAGTGTAGAAATTTAAAAAAAAGAAAACTGAACTACAGGGTTTACCAATTTTTTTTTTGCGCAAAATAATCAGGGTGAAAAAAATTAAAGGATGTGAAAGAATTTTTTGCGTTTATGAGTTTATGAACATTGCTTGGATTCAATTTTAAGAAATAGCGGATGCAAACTTCCATTGAGTACAGAAATTGTCACTTTGAGCTATTCCGTAAAATTTTATACTTCTAAGGAACTGGTTTGTGGCATTTTTCCCATTCATGAACTGTGTCTGTGATTATCATTTCTTTTGCCAGAACGCTAAGCGGGACCTTTTCCGTTTTTGCCGCCAGTATGTTATTCAGACCCCATTTGCAAAGCAAACACTGTTACATAGTAAACCAGTATGCAATAATATGGCATGGGCCCTTGGAGGTGCAAAAAATGTGATGTACAATTGACCTTTCATGACTCATATATACTTTATACGAGAAAAATAGATACACTTTTAAGTAGTTTTGTGTTAGTTTTACCATCTGAAACATATTCTACTTAAGAAATTTTTCTCTGAGATTTGTACATCGAGAGAACAAAAATTATGTAAAAATGAACTTTCATGGCTGGTGTATACTTTGTATGCGCAAAATTGATACATTTTTAGTAGATTTGTGTTAGTTACAGCATACAAAACATTTGTTTTTGTTTTCACTAGTGAAACAAATTGTACTAAAGAAGTTTTCCTCAGCCATTTGTATTTTAAGAAGAAAAAATGGATGTACACTTGACCTTCAATGAGTCAAATATATCATTTTTGCAAACAAATTTGATACATTTTTAAGTAAATTTGTTTTGGTTTTTACTAATAAAAAATTTTTTACAATTAATTTCTTCTCTGAGATGTGTAAACTCAGAGGAAAAAAGTGATGCACGGTTGACATTTGATGACTCATATATAGTTGTATGAGCGACAATGATGAATTCTTATGTTTTCTTGAGTTTGTTTTAACTCATAAAACAACTTTTAATTACGGAACTTTTCTCTTGCACTTGTAAATTAAGAGGAAAAAATGTACATTTGACCTTCGATGGTTCATATATAGTTTTTGTCGTCAGATATGAAATGTTTTTAGCTAAACTTGGGTTAATTTTCAATAATGAAACAACTTTTTCTTAAGAGGATTTTCTCTGAGATCTGTATATCAAGAGGTAAGAAAAGATGTACAACTTATCTTTGATGAATCATATATATTTTATACCGACAAAATTGACAATTTTCTAAATACATTTGTTTTAGTTTTCACTTAGGAAACAATTTAACTAAAAAACTTTTCTCTGAGATTTTTATAATAGGAGAACAAAAGTGATGTACAATTGACCTTTGATGACTCATATATAGTTTATATGAGCAGCAGTGAAAAATATTTAAATAGTTTGTTTTAAATCATGATAAGTTTTACTTAAGAATTTTTTTTCTGGCACTTTTACCTTAAGAGGCAAAAAATGATTCAAACTTGACCTTCAATGAGTCAAATATATCATTTTTGCAAACAAATTTGATACATTTTTAAGTAAATTTGTTTTGGTTTTTACTAATAAAAAATTTTTTACAATTAATTTCTTCTCTGAGATGTGTAAACTCAGAGGAAAAAAGTGATGCACGGTTGACATTTGATGACTCATATATAGTTGTATGAGCGACAATGATGAATTCTTATGTTTTCTTGAGTTTGTTTTAACTCATAAAACAACTTTTAATTACGGAACTTTTCTCTTGCACTTGTAAATTAAGAGGAAAAAATGTACATTTGACCTTCGATGGTTCATATATAGTTTTTGTCGTCAGATATGAAATTTTTTTAGCTAAACTTGGGTTAATTTTCAATAATGAAACAACTTTTTCTTAAGAGGATTTTCTCTGAGATCTGTATATCAAGAGGTAAGAAAAGATGTACAACTTATCTTTGATGAATCATATATATTTTATACCGACAAAATTGACAATTTTCTAAATACATTTGTTTTAGTTTTCACTTAGGAAACAATTTAACTAAAAAACTTTTCTCTGAGATTTTTATAATAGGAGAACAAAAGTGATGTACAATTGACCTTTGATGACTCATATATAGTTTATATGAGCAGCAGTGAAAAATATTTAAATAGTTTGTTTTAAATCATGATAAGTTTTACTTAAGAATTTTTTTTCTGGCACTTTTACCTTAAGAGGCAAAAAATGATTCAAACTTGATCTTCAATTAGTCATATATAGTTGTTATAAACAGATTTGACACCATTTTAAATAAATTTGCGTTAGTTTTCACCAATGGAACAACTTTTACTGGAGAAGTTTTCTCTGATATCTTAAGCGGAAAAACTGAACTGATGTACAAATTACGTTTGATGACCCATATATACTTTGTATGGACCAAACTGACAATTTTTAAAAACTTATGTGGTAGTTTTCACTAATGAAACAACTTCCACTACAAAATTTTCTCTGAGATTTTTATCCCGGATGGAAAAACTTGATGTACAATTTAACTTTGATGACTCATATTTGCGTTGAATGGACAAAAACGACATTTTTCAAAGTACTTTTGTGGTAGTTTTCACTAAAAAAACAAACTCAACTATGAATTTGTTTATTAGGTTGCAGAAGGTGACATACAATTGATCTGTGACTACTCATTTCTAGTTCCTCTGCGCAAAATTGACAATTTTGTATGTTTTTTGTTCTAACTTTTACTATTGAAATTATTTTTACTTAAGACTTTTCTCTGTTTATTGGGAGCGAAAAAATGATGCACAGTTGACATTTGATGATTCATATATAAACATTATGAGCGCATTTTTCTGAAGGACAATAATTGGACAAAAATGATGGTCAATTGACTTTCGATTACTAAAGTATACTTTTTGTTAGCAAATCTGATACTTTGTCAACTTATTTTGGGACTGATGGAACAACTTTCTCTTAAGAAATTTTTCACTGAGATTTTTATATCAAGAGGAAAAGATTGATGTGCAGTTTATCTTTGATGAACCATAAATACTCTATGCCACCAAAGCTAATACATTTAATTTTTTTTGTTCGAGCTGTTGTTAATGAAAAAAACTTCCTTTAAAAACGTTTCTCTAGGACTGGCACACTATGAGATAAAATTGATGTACAATTATTAATTGATGACGCATAAATGCTTTACTTGGCCGAAACTATTAAATTTTTAAAGTTTTTGAGACAATTTTAACTGATGAAAAATCACTATCTAAAGATTTTTTTCTTTCTTTTCTTGAACTTGTATTCTAAGAAGAAAAAATTGATAGCTTCTTAAATTACGTGCTTGCAGTTACTCAAATTTATACCCCTATATCACCATGGTAAAACTTATTTTTCATCCCCACTCAATTCTTTACCCTAAAGTCCCCATTCATAATTTCAGCCTATTTTCCCGTGTGCAGATGAGCCAATCAATAAACTGCTATCCCCATGTTAAAAATGTACTATATAAAATTTTTGTTATATTACACGCTGCTATTATCTTGATTCAAATCTTCATCCAATAACCCGCGTGCAGGTATTAGAATTTGTACCCTTTTGCCTCCATGCAAAACTAAACCGAACTATATTTATTCTAATCCGCATTTGTTACTCGATATCATATATTCAAATTTATTTCCTATTGTCACAGTGGCCAAATCTCACCCTAGTAGCAAATCTATACGCTACTATTCCAATTCCAATACTCACTCAAATTGAATGCTCGCTGTTATTCAAAACTATACTACATCCTAACCAATACAACTCCGTACTCTAATATACTCTATTACCCATGCCATTCTGAACCTTAATATCTTTTTTTAACTCTTCACCCATCTTCACCTATTTTCAAACCTGTATCTTACTTTCCCAGTGGCAGAAATATAGCCGATCAGAACCAATCTCCGAAAAGGCCATGAGAGTAGTGAAGACATACTTAATATTGAGTTAGTTAAGCGCAAAATGAACAGTGTAGAAATAAAAAAAGAAAACTGAACTACAGGGTTCACCAGTTTTTTTTTGCGCAAAATCATCAGGGTGAAAAAAATTAAAGGATGTGAAAGAATTTTTTGCGTTTATGAGTTTATGAACATTGCTTGGATTCAATTTTAGGAAATAGCGGATGCAAACTTCCATTGAGTAGAGAGATTGTCACTTTGAGCTATTCCGTAAAATTTTATACTTCTAAGGAACTGGTTTGTGCCATTTTTCCCATTCATGAACTGTGTCTGTGATTATCATTTCTTTTGCCAGAACGCTAAACGGGACTTTTTCCGTTTTTGCCGATATCTCAAGCGGAAAAACTGAACTGATGTACAAATTACGTTTGATGACCCATATATACTTTGTATGGACCAAACTGACAATTTTTAAAAACTTATGTGGTAGTTTTCACTAATGAAACAACTTCCACTACAAAATTTTCTCTGAGATTTTTATCCCAGATGGAAAAACTTGATGTACAATTTAACTTTGATGACTCATATTTGCGTTGAATGGACAAAAACGACATTTTTCAAAGTACTTTTGTGTTAGTTTTCACTAAAAAAAACAAACTCAACTATGAATTTTTTCTCTGCGATTTGTTTATTAGGTTGCAGAAGGTGACATACAATTGATCTGTGACTACTCATTTCTAGTTCCTCTGCGCAAAATTGACAATTTTGTATGTTTTTTGTTCTAGCTTTTACTATTGAAATTATTTTTACTTAAGACTTTTCTCTGATTATTGGGAGCGAAAAAATGATGCACAGTTGACATTTGATAATTCATATATAAACATTATGAGCGCATTTTTCTGAAGGACAATAATTGGATAAAAATGATGGTCAATTGACTTTCGATTACTAAAGTATACTTTTTGTTAGCAAATCTGATACTTTGTCAACTTATTTTGGGACTGATGGAAAAACTTTCTCTTAAGAAATTTTTCACTGAGATTTTTATATCAAGAGATTTTTCATCCCCACTCAATTCTATACCCTAATGTCCGCATTCATAATTTCAGCCTATTTTCCCGTGTGCAGATGAGCCAACCTATAAACTGCTATCCCCATGTTAAAAATGTACTGTTTAAAATTTTCGTTATATTACACGCTGCTATTATCTTGTTTCAAATCATCATCCAATAACCCGCGTGCAGGTATTAGAATCTATAATTTTTGCCTCCATGCAATTCTAAACCGAACTATGTTTATTCTAATCTGCACTCTGTTACTCAGTTACAGAAATTCAAATTTATTTCCTATTATCACAACGGCCAAATCTCACCCTAGTAACAATTCTATACATTACTATTCCAATTCGAATTCTCACTCAAATTGAATGCTCGCTGTTATTCAAAATTATACCTCATCCTAACCAATAAAACTCCATACTCTATTATACTCAACTACCCCATGCCATTCTGAACCTTAATATCTGTTTTAACTCTTCGCCCATCTTTCAGATTTTCAAACCTGTATCTTACTTTCCCAGCGGCAGTAATATACCCGATGATTACCATCTTATGCCTTACTCTATTAATCTCACTCAAATTGTCACCCTATTACACGTTTGCAGAAATTGAAATCTATACCGTATTATACCGCTGCCAAAGTTTTGATTACCCTATTACCCACATGCAACTCCGATCCCATTTACCCCGATTCAAAGCTTTTATTCGCTGATAACCTGTTCTACGCACCTGATCCGTATGTCAAAAATATACCCCAAAATCTCCATGCAATAAATGGAATGTATATACCTACTTCCAGAATTTTCCAACCATATTCTGTACATGTTACCGGTACAGCCTATTATCCACATGCAAAATTATTCCTATTATTCTTGTGGGATTTCCGCTATGTTACCCCCATTCCTTGATACCGCCACTGTTTGAGTCATTCGTTCCCTGATTGTGCGCACATGCAGTTTTCTCTGCATTATACAATTTTGTGTAAATACTCCTTATAAACAACGAAGGAAACCTCTCTTCTTTCTACAGAATGACTTTAACAAAAATCAATTTAAAATATACAGGCAACAATCCTATTATATAAGGAGTATTTGCCAAGAACGTTTCCATCCGCGCGCATGCTCAAACATGTTTGTGTAAAAAGAACCAAAAAGTGAGTCAGGGTTTATACCTTTCTTACTACCACTGGAATTTTAAACCAATTGCTGACAAATTTTTAATCGGAGTATTTAATGAGGAAGAAAACGACGATAATTTTAATTGGAACTTACTAACGCCTCCTAAACTTACTAACGAACTTACTAAAGAAAGCATTTAAGTAATCACATGAACCAAATGCTGGACTTAATTGATAACTGGACACCACTCGACCCGGGAATTATTGCTGCTCGAAAAACCATGAATAAGAAACTTGTGATTCTGATGTTGTTGATTTCGAAAAGAGCAGCAACAGTTCTGACGATAATCAGTTCTGACGATCAGCTTCAGTGCTCATTTTTAAATTTTGCATTATGTGACAGCAGTGAAAAAATCATAGGAAAACCAAACGCTCAAGTGTTTTGTTACTTGCTAATTTAATTCAAACAATTTACCTTAGATTCCATTTTGCCGCAATTGTTATCCTCATGGGA
This sequence comes from Convolutriloba macropyga, assembly GCF_964194025.1. NCBI lineage: Eukaryota > Metazoa > Xenacoelomorpha > Acoela > Convolutidae > Convolutriloba > Convolutriloba macropyga. Next base: position 46,844,830 of record NC_134482.1, read on the forward strand.
TATACCACTCAGTATTATCCTTATGCATTTTAATCCCTAGTATCCCCATGGTGGTATAACCCCCTAATTTACCAATGCAGTAATATAATACTACTTACGTGCATACAAATAATTAAGACTATATATACATATATATAAATATACATAGGGGAGCTGAGATATTATACATATATATATATAGAACATACGAGAACATACGAGAACATTGGCAATCAAGTGTAATTGTCTTTAACATTTAGAAGCGAGTGTTGAAAAATTAAGTTTTACTATTAAAAACCAAAATTATGGTATTATTTTATTAAAATTATGGAAGTGATAAATTTTTGTGGTTTATCTTTGACAAATTTGCCGATTTTAGCTATGCAATTTTTCAACCGCTTCGGATGCAGACTCTCCTTTAAACTGCAATTCTAACAACTATTTACAGCATTGGTCGCAATTCTTTCATTTTATAGCAGCTTTCAGCGTTGACACTTCATCCCTGGCTCTCTTATTTCTTCTTGCGTAAAACTCTTCCTCGTGAAATCCTGCGTCCTGCGTCACCATGGTAGGTAAAAAGGAGTACCCACAAGTATGAACGTTTCAACGAATTTTTTTTTTCTAGACGGGTTCTCGGACGACTGCCCCCGTCAAATACATTTCAATGGCGATCAACCGTGCGCCATTATTAGTACTATGGACGAACCCGATTTTGTTCTATATGAAGTGGATCACGTGATCTCTTTTGGGGAGGGTGGCTTGGAGGCAGTCCTCTTTTATCCGGCAGAATACTACTATCTGTTTTACCCTTGGCCCATTCCCATTTCAAGTGGATGCGTTGCAGAGCCGAAATCCTGCTTCTTGATTTTCGAAGATGGGAAAAGTTTGCTTTTGGGCGATCACGGAGTTAGAGCTCAGCTGAATAACCTCGCTGGTGATGTAGTAGGAAACGAAGGTACGTTAACTTCCCAGGATGAAGTCCGCCACCCAAATCTGGCCAGACTAACTTGGATCGCGGACAGTGGGGCTCCGGACCGACCATACCCAAAAATAAGTATTGGCCAGACTGAACAGACCCTAGGCCAGACCGTTGTCCAGAACATTGACCAGACGGAACAGATCACAACACAAAATGGATTGTTTGTAAAAAAAAATTGCTTGAAATTTCAAGCAATTTTAAATCCATTTTGTGTAGTACGTAGTCCATCGATTCCTGGTATTTTTGACATTCTAGGGCAATTTTTCCCGTTAGATTTCCCAATTTTCTTCATTTACCTGTGGTAACTTGCCATAACTCCCACTGGTAATGGCAATTGGAAGCATTAGCAAGGGATGATACCAGGAAAAAGGGAGAAAAGGTGCGAAATTAGCGGGTATAGGGCGCCCAAACAACGAAAACTGCCGGGATAATACTATGGTAGTAGTACGGTAATCACCCATATGACTGTAGAGGGGAGGGGGGGTTAGGACCCCCAATACAAGAACTCACGTCGACCGAAATGCTGATTTCTTTCAAAATGAAACTCGGTTCAAATTTTAGCAGTCTGTGTAGCACCTAGAGTCTGCACGAGACTGTTGAAAATTGAACAAAGTTTCATATTGAAGGAAAACAGGATTTCGGTCGACTTCCCAGGCTGAGGTGCCAGACGGAAGCAAGTATGTCCAGACCGTCCCAGACGGAAAGTACCTATGTCCAGACCGTCCCAGACGGAAGTTGCCTATGTCCAGACTTTCGTGCGTTCGCCAGACTTTCGTGCGTTCATGTCCAGACTTTCGTGCGTTCGCCAGACTTTCGTGCGTTCATGTCCAGACTTTCGTGCGTTCATGTCCAGAATTTCGTGCGTTCACCAGACTTTCGTGCGTTCAACCGATTTTTGTGCGTTCATGTCCAGACTTTCGTGCGTTCGTCAGACTTTCGTGCGTTCATGTCCAGACTATTGTGCGTTCACCCAATTTTCGGGCGCTCAACCGATTTTTGTGCGTTCATGTCCAGACTTTCGTGCGTTTACCAAACTTTCGTGCGTTCATGTTCAGACTTTTGTGTGTTCACCCAACTTTCGTGCGTTCAACCGATTTTTGAGCGTTCATGTCCAGACTTTCGTGCGTTCATGTCCAGACTTTCGTGCGTTCACCCAATTTTCGTGCGTTCAACCGATTTTTGTGCGTTCATGTCCAGACTTTCGTGCGTTTACCAGACTTTTGTGCGTTCACCCAACTTTCGTGCGTTCAACCAACTTTCGTGCGTTCATGTCCAGAATTTCGAGCTTCAACAGACTTTCGTGCGTTCATCAGATTTTATAAATTTCAGCAGGTTTTAGTGCGTTCATGTCCAAACTTCTGAGCCTTCGACAGTCTTAAGATGAGTTCATGTTCAGACTTTTGTGTGGTCACAAGATTTAGTTTCGTTCACCGGATTTTCGTGCTTTAATGTCCAGACTGTTCGAAAATGTCCATTCCGTTTATTTCGAATAATTATTTTTGAAAAATCTGACTTTTTATTCAGCCAAGCAGTCGTCCAAATCAAACCAAACTCTATATGCAGTTCCTTTTTTCTACGTAAAAGAAAGAACAAAAACAATTTTTCCTATTGCTTGTCTAGAAAAAAAATTTGGTATTCCATACGGAAACTTACGATTATTGTGAATAAACATTTTTGAAATATAGTATTTTTGATCGTGTCAAGGAGTTTTCCAAATCGAACAAAATTCGGTATGCTGTATTCCATGTGTATATAAAGCCTAAAACAAAAAGAGTTTTTGTTATTGCTTGCCTTGCAAAAAAGTTAACTTTTCATACGCAAATTTGCTAGTAATTCAAAAATTTAGTTCTGAAATGTAGTATTTCTGATCGGGTCAAGGAAATGTCCAAATCAAACCAACCTTGTTAGGAAGTACCCGCAGTGTATGTAGAATCCAAAAAGAAAAAATTTTAGCTATGGCTTGTCCAGAGAAAAAGTTGCTATTTCATATAGAAGTTTAGGATTATTTCGAATTAAAGTTTTTGAAATATACTAATTTTGTATTTATGATCGGGTTAAGGATTTGTCCAAATCTAACCAAACACGGTAGGGAGTAATACCGGTTTATGTAGAATCAAAAAAGAAAAATAATTTGCTATAGCTTGTCTGGAGAAGTCGACCTCAGCCTGGGAAGTCGACCGAAATCCTGTTTTCCTTCAATATGAAACTTTGTTCAGTTTTCAACAGTCTCGTGCAGACTCTAGGTGCTACACAGACTGCTAAAATTTGAACCGAGTTTCATTTTGAAAGAAATCAGCATTTCGGTCGACGTGAGTTCTTGTACGGGGGTCCTAAACCCCCCCCCCTTTAGAGTCATATGGCAGATTACCTAACTACTTATGGCTACGCCAGTTTGAAACAACCACTATGCATATTTGGGCGTCGGTTTTGATCATTTACCTAATTTCATCTAGATTTTTCACCAATTTTTTTTCTAAATTTTTCTCCAATTTGGCCTTCGAACAAATATATCTAGAAGTTTCCAATCTGCCTTTTATAAAGTCACAATGCGTTACGAATGTTCCAGAAAAAATCAAAATTGAAGTTCGAATCGTGCAGAAAATTGCACTTACCAAAAGAGACTAAACCTGACTGTCAGAAAAAAAAGTTTCAGAAAATTATCTCTGTGGAAAAATTTCCTCATAGAGGGTTATTTCATTAAAACTTTCTTTTGAGTGTACTTCTGAAACATTTTGAAGACGAGTGAAGATTTTTTTCCCATGCGCTTTTTTGAAATCAACTTTTTGATTTTAGTTATCTACTTTCAGCCATGTACGTCACGCTAGCGAACTATTTTGCACGCAAAGGCTTTTAATTTTCTTCTTAGAGCTACTTTCACATTTTCCTATCTTAGAATAGTTTGACTAACCTTGCCTTTCCCAAATTTTCTGATTTATTGGAAGCATTATTACTTAAAGGTGGCTATTTTTTATTTGAGTTTTTGTATAAACTCAAATTAAAAATTTTGTTTTAGATTCGAGTTTGTTTTAGATTCGATTTGGCTCAATTTCTCAAAAATGTTAGCCCACTTACCATCAAATTTTCTTACTACTTAGTTTTTTTCAAAAAAAAATTCAATTGTTTTGATAAGTTATGTATAGAATCGAAAAGGTTTGGAATTTGTTTCTTTAGATTGTGATTTCTGTCACTCCAAAGTTTTTTTCATGATTTGCTATTACCACTCATTATACTCAGAAGGCAATTAATGAAAAAAAAACTATAACACGCTTTAAAAAAGTGAACTCGGGAGCGGCTGGCAATCAAAGTGTTTTTCACTTCGATTTGAATTGTGATTCATTACTGCGTCAAGGTGTATCATGCAAACTGCTGATTATTCGTGTCTTCAAAGTAGCTTTTGTTTTTGATGAAAAACGCTGATGCAAAAGCCTGCGTCGGCATCAGTGATTTACCTTCGACTCGTTTTTAATTGATAATTATGTTGGAGAGTATTTGGTACTGCCAATTTTGCTTGGAAAAATTGAAAAAATTTGTATAGTAAAAACATCTGAACAAGCTAAAGATCGGAGTGAAATGAGAATAATTTCCATGAAAAGCTTATTTCTGATGGTGAAGGGGAAAAAGGCGTGAAACAAACTGTTAAAAAAGCGTGAAAAAGGCGTGAAAAAAATGGTATTTTTGACAATTTTTGGCAATTTTTCCCCGTTAGATTTCCCAATTTTCTTCATTTACCTGTGAGAAACTTTCCACATCTTCCACTGGTAATGGTAATTGGTAACATTAGCAAGGTATGATACCAGGAAAATTTGCTTCTTTTTTGCTCACTTACGACATTCCTAACCAAATTTCTATACGTAGTTAAACCCCCAATTCTTTTTCATCCAACTGCTCCAGTAGGATAGATTACTAATTGTCAAAATACTTTAAAGGCGTTTTCTGTAGTCTTTATTAATAACACGTCGTGACTGCTTTATCTCTTATATTTTTTCGTGTTGTCGGCAATTGTTCATGATATTTTGGTTGAAGATGATCTGTCTACACGCCCCGAATGCCGCAAAAATTTCGCTATGATGATTATTAATCCTTTTTGTAACTTAGCTACGCACAAATACAATCAAGAAAAAATCTGCTTATCTTGACAACCACTTTCGTTTCTCTTCTTTATTTTTACATTTGGCAATTTTGTTCGCTTTCCTTATAGTAAACTTACATTCATGATTCAAATTTATGTCCATTGAGGCCTTTGTCTTCCTGCTTTTGCTGTCTTTCCACTGTCTTTTGAAATTTAATTTTGATAATTTGATGGTTGATTAAAACAGCAAATAGCAAAAACACATATATTTTATCTCAATTATCAATTTCCTCAATTTATTGATAATAGATGGATGTTTTCCTGTTCTTTGAAAAAAATTATGTCAATTATATTTTGTCTTCCATTGGCTTTTAAATTGATAGCTCATTTTAGTTTTTACTCAATTTATCTAATGTCTCCTTCTCCAAACATGTCTAGGGGCTGCCGTTCTCAAAGAAACCAAAATCAATTCTTGACTTTTACTGAAGCGATTTGTAATTATTTTATACTAACTTGTTCAACCGTTTAAATATGCATCCCATGACTTTTTCCAACATTTATTCTCAATAAAATTTTTGTCTTGTTCTGTTTTGCCCGTCAGTCAGAGTACAATTCTGGAGGTGCCTTCTATTTCAATACATCTGGGTTCATGGTTAGGTATTCTTAATGCACCACACTTCATGTTTTATTTTTTTGAAGTTTGTTTTTCATTTTGACCGCCGTTCCTTCCGTTCTCTTTTTCCATATGGGCTTGAAGTCTTGTACATTTTTTGTTTATAGAGATATCTTCATGGTGACTCTCGATGTTTGTTCATTGAATAAGTATGAAATTCTGGCATCTAATTTTTTTGTTCGGTTAATTTTTTTGAGACTTTTAGTTGCGGTGAACGGATCTTGCAACTATTTCAAGTTGTGTTCATGACGTCTTTTTTTCTCTTTTCATCTTTTGACGAGTATTTTGTCAATCGTGTGACAAAAATTTGATCACACCTGATTTACAACTTAAAAAATGGCTTCAAAAACTAAACTCACTAATAATGTCAAACTGCGAATGAACACAATTTGAAGTTCATTAGAAGGCAAAAACACTCTATTGTTTGAAATCTCCAATACTTCATAGAATTTATTGTTAGCACTTGTTTGAACGAAAAACATTTTTGTTTTTTTTAAAGAAGGAAATTTTACATTGCGTTTTTGTTCTGTTTCGCTGAAAACGGCTGTGGCCAGTGACAAACCTATGTTGATAATAATTTGCAAGTTTTAACTAATTTTTGCTTGTATTGCATTTTTAAATTAGACCCTTCAACGAACGAAAACACCAGGCATGCAAAAGCACATTCTAAGCTCATCATGTGAATAACTTCGTTTTTTAAATTTGAACTTTGACCTTTGAAACGAGCGATAACTTGCTATTTTATGGAACTATAACGTTTCCCATTAAGTTGAAGTTAGCGAACGTTTCAAAAGCCACAGGTTAGAGTTCAAAGGTCAAAGTTCAAATTTAAAATATGTAGAAAAAAATTGATGAATGAAAACTTAATGGAGAAAACGATGACATTCAAATGAGCACATTGATGCTCAACTACACGTTTTTGACGTTTTTCGAACGTTCGCTCATTTCAACTTTATGGGACAGACTATAACTATCATGTCTCATAAAATTTTAACTTATCGTCAGTCCCGTAATGTTGCAACGCTAACTAACGTTTCAAAGGTCAAAGTTCAAATTTAAAACGCCCAAATATTAGCACTTTGTTTTTCATTTACTTTTCAGGAGTTTTTCGAACGTTCGCTTGCGTTGCAACTTTGTGGGACATAACACAGCGAATGCTCGAAAACTCCAGATATGAAAAAAAACAGCACATGCTCAATTGTTAGTCAATGTTTCTCGCGGTTATCAAGAACTTCCCACATATCTCTACATATTCAAACTTGAACTTTGACCTTTGAACTCGATCAATTTGGAAATTTTTGAATCGTTGGCTTGTGTTGCGACTTTATGTGACAGACTACATAAGGAACCTAAGATAGCAATGAGGTTTATTTGTTTCAGTTGTTGAACTCGCGTGCAACTATGCTACCGACATCTGCTCGTTCACGCTGGCCGCAGATTTTTCACAATTTACTCAGCTAAGCGTGACTCTCAATGTAGACTGGATTGATAAACTGTCATTATCCGATCCCGATTTCTATAAAGATTTCGTGAATTGGTACGTTTGTTTAACGACTGGACTCATTGTGGCACCCAGCAAGCCATCAGGGACTGTTTCCAAATATAGAAAAATAGAATTCCGAGAGGTTGAGGTCCTCGTTCAAAATGACTTTGCAAAATAGTAAATCTTAAAAATTTACTAAATAAACTAGGAAATAATAGTAAGTACTATAAATAAAGTAAACTAGTATAAAATAACTACTAAATACAAGTAAATACTATAAAATTACCAAAAATACTAAAATTACTAAAAATACTAAAGGGTCACGAAGTCTCTTATGACGCAGAATTTAAAAAAAAACTCAGCCGATAACTCTGCCCTACCTACGATAAAATATGAATATATCTTGTTGATTTTCGTTAACATTTTTTTGTACGCATATCAACATTGAATGCGCACACCACCATTGTTAGTACAAAAACAAATTTTGTTTCCACAAAAAGCAAACAAGAATTTTGTTAAGGGAGAAATTGGGGAGGGGGAGTTTCCTAGTCGTCAGAATTCCGCAAGCAGTCGTTTATCTTGTAAGACTACTCGTCAAAAGTTACTACACAATAACCGTCGGAGTTAAACTGGAGTTAGATGAGAAAAACTTTTCTCAATTTCCGCGAAATTAAAAGCATGAAAAGGAGAGATTAAAATTTTTAGGCGACTTTGGGCAAAAAAGTATGCCACGCTTTTTTCCTGTCAATTCCTGGCCAACAAGATTTGACCCAAGAATAGACGGATCTATTTTGTATTGGCCCCCCAGCTTAGTGGGCTTATATTTTTACGCCCCCCCCCCCAAGCGCACGTGCTATTATTTTACATTGTAACGTGCTATATCACAACATAAAATTAGTAACTGGGGCATAAAAAACACGGGGGGGGGGGGCAAAACAGAATAGATCCGAATAGACAAGACTTAAGATTTGATTCAAGACGTGCCAATCCAAAAAGTGATATGATTGTAGTTGTGATACAGTACAAATCCAAGAGCACCAAATCAACTGAATCAGTATTAATTAAGACCTGATGTTCAGTCCGAGTCGGCGTTTCAATACATTGTAGAGAATTAAGATATATATCAGAATTTCAATTGAATGTAGTGGTTAATTCCAACAGAAGGAATAAAAGAAATCAATTATTATCGAAATATATAGCAATGAAATTTCTGTTTTTTGCACAAAACAAGTTATAATATTTCACTGGCTGCTCTTTCAGCTACATTAGGCAGCAAAAACTTGAATAATTTAGTAAAACAAACCAAATCATGAAATTAACTATTGAAAAGCTTAGCTCAAAACTTAAAATAGTGAACCATAGCCGTATTTTAGCATATCACAACATTTTGTTGCTTCCTATATTGCCCTTTAATCATGAGGAATCATTTTTCACAAACATGATTTGACGATTCTCAAACTTTTGCCACTTTCTTTCTTCTTAGATGGATGGTTTTTGCCAAAAACAAAAGTTATCTCGCCTATTTCTTTACTTTCATATTCTGACATATGTGAATCGAACAATTTTTCCCATGTATTTTACTTCTACAGCTTAAATTCCAAAAAATTGTTCACTCTGAGGGGACGGGCGAAAACTAAAAATTAAATATCGTAACAAATTTTCTACGGCATTTCGGCAAAATAATGCATCTAAGTTGCAAGTAAGCACAGTAAAACAAAAAAACCAAAAGGTAGGAAATTTTTAATCGGATGAGCTGTGCTTTGAAACAACTTAGAAGTTAACAACACTGGTCTCTATGAATCCCAGTAATTAAGAAACGAAGTGTAACAATCGTCCAAGAAAACTTGAAATGTCTTCCGAACCACGTTTTAGCGTATTATCCATTGCATAGTATTTTTTTATTTGGTATTCACTGAAGCTCTTCAATTTTTCACTTCAGATATCAATAATTTCTGACTGAATAGGCTACTTGGTGTATGTATTTATTTGGAATTAGTTTGATACGGAACGTTCTCAGTTCGGTTTGCAAATATAGAACCAGAACAGATTTAATTTACACCCAAAAATTTTCTTTGCATTTTTGAAACTCTTGGTAACTTTCATCCTGCAAAAAGTTTTTGGGTTTTCAAGTTTTGTCTAATTTGTTTGCATGTAAGGGCAGAGTGTAACTGGCTTCACTTTTTGGGTGGTGTTGAAAATTAAGGTGTTACATGCTCAGTCAGAATTGGCTCTGACAATCTTAGTGTACCGCTGCGGCTGAATACATTATAGAAAAATAAGAAAGGAACATTAAGAACGTCAATTAAATCTAGCGGTCATTTCCAACAAAAAGGCGAAGTTAATAAATAATTATTGGAACATATAGCAAAGAAAACTCAGTTCATTGCACAAAACAATTTTTGACATTTTTTTCCTTCACCATCATTGAACGTTTTAGATGGTAAGCGTTTCACTATTTTGACAGCCAAGACTTTTTCGTTGCAGATATTTATTGGACATTGTAATTCGTTTTGAAAAAAAATTAGAATCAAACTCCTATTAAACAGAGCAACACCCTGAAGATGTACGAAAAACATTTGCTTGCGTTGTCTTTTAAATACAACATAGAGCATATCATTTGCTCCTCCCAATGCCAGTATTTTAGAAATGATGTGTAACAACCCAGCACTGTACCGCCAACATAACAATTACAACAAAAAATTAAGACCAAGAAAATTCGAACCATCTTTTGAACCAGAGTCTAGCGTGTTACTCATTCAATCATATTTTTTGCAACGTTTCATTTCTATTGGGTTTGTATACCAATTGATGGTTGCTATATAACTACACTTGAAAGCTTTGTACAAGGAAATGCATCTAGTTTTTTTCCTCATTTGTCATTAATTTTGAGTGAATAGTTATATTCTTGCATGGTGAACCCTCTAACTAGCTCTAAACGTAAGCTTCATTATGTGATTAGCAAATTATCATTTCGATCTGTTTGCAAGCTATACTGAAAAGTTTTCATGTAATTTTTTGGAAATCTTTCCAACTATTACCTAAAGACTGAAAACATTTTGAACGATTAACATCTTGCTAGATTGTTTCAAAATTTCGCCAAAATTGTGAAGACGATTCTTGTGGTTGCTGGGTCAAAAAGAACTTTACTTGCTTGAATGCATCTGATTGTTAAATTGTATATTATGGTTACAAAAACAATGCAGTTATAACCATCTTTATGCTTATAATTAATTTCTCAAATTTACCATTTGCCAGGGGTGCTTGTAAGTTTTTGATAACTAAATTTTTCAAAAAAAAAGATCTTAAAAAAATGTTATTTCAATTTCATTACCATAACAACAAAGATTGATTTGATTTTTTATGTTTTAAGAATCACATTTGTAGACATTTGAATAAGTTGCTCTTTATACTACTAGTAAAATTAATTTAAAAAAAAACTTGTACTTGTCTATCTATTGTTTACATGAGCTCACAGGTCTAAAAACACTTCTTCCCCAGAAGAGTTTCAGAATCTGCCAGAATTTAGAGAGTTGCAAGACAACCAACCGATTTCGCCCGGGGTTGTATCAAATAAAAAAAAAGAAATCGCCACGGGTCAGAAAATCAGCAAAAGTTTAAACAATTGAAAATGAGATGAAATAGATATTTTTATTGCTCGGTCAAGTTATTGCTTAATCGTTGCATACATTATATATTTCAAGTACTAGAAAATACTTAAAAGAAACAATCATTATTGTAGCATTTAGTTCAAATTGCAATTATATTTACTTCGTACAACCTCTAGCTGGTTAGTGAAGTCAATGAAAACTAAAATTGAACTTTTTTAAGCTCGAATTGTTAAACTGAGCTTAACAATATGGAAACAATTTCATTCAGTAACTTCTGGCAAAATTTACTCCAAAAACGGTCAATATTCTATTGATTTTGATAATCTTGATGGTGCCCAAATTTACGACGAGTTTGGTGGATTTGTTGCAAATGAAGGTGGATTTTTCGCAATTGGTGGATTCGAGTATTTGCAATATGATGCGAATGATGGAATGATTCGGATGCATAATATTGACATGGTTAGTTTGATTGTTGTTTTTCTATCTCGTTTCCTACATGATTTGTTCCTAATTCTCTTAATTTTTTTTACTTGCTCTAATTTCTTGTGGAAGATATGTGGTAATTATATGATTACTACATCAACATTTACTTATCTTATTTTTTAAACTGAAAAGCTATATTTTTGCCTTGAAAAATTATGCAAGCCTGATCTTTTTATTTTTCCGATTTCTACTGAACAAATTTAGAACTAAACAAGGAGGCTCGGTATTGTGCGTACGCACATAATGTTCCGACCCCGCTCATCCACAATCTTGACTTAATTGGCTACCAAACGATGAAGAGATCAAAAACATACATATCGTTCAATAAACAACCAATGGAATACAATAATGCCATGCTAGAGGGCCGATGACAGTTTTTGATAATGGAACTACTAAAGAGGATTATAAAAATCAAAAAAAAAACAAACATTATTTATGACCACAACTCGATGTCTACAAAAAAAATCATAACCAAATCAAACTTGCATCAGATAAAAACTAAACAAAAAAGTTTAACCTATACTTCATTAGAAGATATGGGACCGGTTCTCAATGCGACTGGTTATCAGGTTCACAAAAATGAGAAAAACTGGCAAAGAAGTGCAAAGTTAAAAAATACGTTTCTATTTTTGAAAACAAGTAACTTCACAGTTATTAATGTCATTAGACGTCACCTGAAATCACTGAAATTTTCATATATCTCCATAGGAAGCGATTGAGACATGCCATAATCCAATTTTCATTTGTGCAAAATTTTAAAGCCAATAGGACTTACGATTTTGAATATAAACCAAAAAGAATACCAAAATCCTCTAAAATGTACAAATAGAAAAAAAATCTCAAACATTTTATGAAATCTCGTAGTAAAAGTAGTAACGAAGCCGCGAAACAAAACTTTGAAGCTAAAAACATTATAGGGTTAATTTATAGCTCACTGCAAACGGTTGTGACCTGTTTTTACAGAGACTGAGCTACAATGTGACCGAAAAACTATTTTAATAAACGACGCAGCTCAAAAACCCAAATATGTTTTTGAAACAAATATTTTCAAAAGTCATAACAGAATTTGTATTTCAACAAAAAACGACGAATTAAATTCCAAACCCTCAGCAAGCTATTTGGTCCTGTTAATAATGACACCACGTCACGACCCCACAAAAAAACAAATACTTAACAAACACACAAAGAAGGCAAAAATTCAAACAATTTAACAACATCACACTATTCAAGGCACTCTACTTATAAAATGTTACCTGCCAGAACTGTAAATCATCTCTTCTTCTCGTCCTTACATCAACGAGTCTTCCCTATAAAAGGACAACGTAGACAAGACAACAAAAAAACCAAAAATTGAACAGTATAGAAATCTCGAAAATTTTTTTGAAATTAAATGGTCGAAAAGATCAGTCACAACGTATAACAAAGCGCGATAAAAGAAGTTGAATCATCAAAAGTTGGTGAGACTTCTAATTATTAAGGTTGAATTACATGGTGACCAAATTGAAACCGAAAGAAAATTTAATTTGAAAGTCGTTCAAACAAACAGCTAAAAACTGAAATCTTTATCTAGGTGAAGGGGGATGTCCTGGGGAAGTAATTGAGAACTATCGTTATCAGGTAGATGGCGAAAAAAAGAAAGACAAACATAGAAAAAAAAACAAAAAAACTCCTCAAAATAATTTTGCGAGATAACTTGGTCTCAGCCCAAAAACCAAACTATTCAATAAAAACAATTAATATATACAGATACGCTGTATATTTTTCCTACTACGCTTTCCTTCAATTAGATTTGCGAACAATTTGATAATTCGAGAAGGACACCAAATGGACTCAGAACAAATGCAATTATGCTCAAAAATGAAAAAAAAAATATTTGAAAACTCGTAGTATCAAAACAAGGAAAATATTAGTTGAATATAAAACCGTTTCCAACAATAATTTATTATTCAAAATAATTGGTTTCTGCCTGTTTGTATAGGGGCTGCGCCCAAAGTTGAGAGGAATAAGTTAAAATAGTGGCAAAGTTCAAAAATTCACCGAATTTTTTTATAACAAATATACTCAAAATCATAACAGAGACATAAGATAACAACTGAAAGAATTCTCTAGTTTAATCTATTCCTCCCAAAAAGTTAACAGCATCATTGATTGGAGACACTAAGTCATTGGGCTGCAAAAGTATAACAAATGAAAGCAAAAACTCAAGAGCTCTATAAAATTTTTACGAAAACAATTGTTCAAAGCCATAAAAACTATTGGCTTAACTCTAAAACCATATTATAATTTCGTTGGACATTTTTTTTAAAATATTATTTGTCAATAATTGAGCCCTGATTTGAGATTTTTGTCAGTATTTTACATAAAAACAATTACATAGCGGAAGTGTTTTGAAAAAAAGGTCACGACCCATTAAAAAAAAATGTTTATCGTAAGGATGCACGATGAGAACAAGATCAGCCCAGATATTGCATATTGTCGCAAGTCTAAAAAAACAGACAATTGTTCACATGACTGCAAAATAGATCAGTTTTTGAGCAAAACTTTTCAGTTTGTCAAAAATGAATAATGTTTTTTTTTGTAATTATCGAGTTTAAATTTGCAAACTTTGCAAATTTGTTAAAATTTGAACCAGAAGACTCTTACAGCCAGCGGGATTACAACTAGCTCTTTTCTAACAAAAAAAATTCAAATGCATAACATTGGGTATGTCTCTGTTCATATTGGGAGCCTGTTCAATGATCGAAGAGGTCAGAATTTGAAATGTTATGAGCAGCATAGTCATATTTTAATTAGGCCATTAAAAACAGCTATTTTTAAGTTTTGCAGAATTGCAACTTAAATTTTTCTACTATTCTTCACGCTATCTCAGAGCAACAAATTTAGTATTGAATAAATTTTCTCTGAGTCTAAAATTTCTATACAAGTAGTTTCAAAATTTTTGGTTGCTAGGAAAACTTTTTGACACCATTTTTGTCCCCACTTTGGGTCATTTCACTTGCCATCTCGTCAAATTTCTCTAAAGTTGGTCGTCGTCTAGGTGAATTGTTTGAAGGTAGCAAACAACAAACAACAAGTATTTTATTCTTTGAACATTGCAACTATCTGTAAGAAGTGATAAGTAAGAAAAATTTTATTTTTGAGGGAAAATTAGTAAAAAATTTTAATCCTTTTTCATTTGCATTTTTTTTTCAGTAATTTCGTTTTGCGGAAGAAAATGGGGGAAAATTGGAAAAATTAGTGAATTGGGGAAAAAAATTGACAAAAAAAAGAGCGTCAGTTTTTAAGCCAAATTTTTCAGTTTATCAAAACGAAATAATGTTTTTTTTTGTAATTATCGAGTTTAAATTTGCAAAAAGTTGCAAATTTCTAAAAAAATGAACCAGAAGACTCTTACAGCCAGCGGGATTACAACTAGCTCTTCTCTGACATAAAGAAGAATTCAAATGCATAACATTGGGTTTGTCTCTGTTCAAATTGGGAGCCCGTTCAATGAGTGACGAGGTCAGGATTTGAAATTGTATGAGCAGCATAGTCATATTTTAATTAGGCCAATCAAAACTAATTTTTTTAGGTTTGGCAGAATTGCGACTAAATTTTCTACTTCCAGCAAATTTAAGTCAAGTGGGCTAAAAAAAACAAATGTGGTCCCCTTTTTCTAGAAAAAATTCTGATTTTTAGAAAATTTAGCAAAAATTCTAGACAAAAAATTCGGATCGAACAACTCAGCAACCCTTCTTCTATCGTTAGAGATGAAATCATTAACAGTACAGTTAACAATTTCAACATGTTTTTGCAAAATTGACGGAAATTTGGTCAAAAAAAATGAAAACATGAAAAAAACAGCAATTATTCACAAAAATTTTACCCTCGATAACTCCCTATGAATAACAAAAATTGAAAAAATCTTTTATATTACATATTCTACGCTGGATTGGCGTTTCAATGATACCACTCACAACTCTTTACGATGATTATATCGATCGGCCAAAAATGTCTGAACAAAAAAAACCATTTGAGTTTATAGTTCCTCCCTTCCCATTAAAGTCGGGGTCGGAACAAAAAAAGGAAATTGTCAAATACCAATGAAAATATGTGTTCAAATTGTTGTTTTGCACTACATCTGAAAACATTCACGTTATCAATTGCCATCAACATAGCTACCTGAAAAAATATTTTTTGGCGCTCAGCACGAATTTACTGTTTCCGTAGTTTTGCAGATAATTGGGGAAAAAATTTGACAAAAAAAATGCGTCATTGCTATTTTTGTTCCCACATTTTTTAAAAAAGAAAGAACTTTGCGCTAGCCTAACTTCTTTTTTGCAATTTTTTTCTACTATTCTTCACGCTATCTCAGAGCAACAAATTTAGTATTGAATAAATTTTCTCTGAGTCTAAAATTTCTATACAAGTAGTTTCAAAATTTTTGGTTGCTAGGAAAACTTTTTGACACCATTTTTGTCCCCACTTTGGGTCATTTCACTTGCCATCTCGTCAAATTTCTCTAAAGTTGGTCGTCGTCTAGGTGAATTGTTTGAAGGTAGCAAACAACAAACAACAAGTATTTTATTCTTTGAACATTGCAACTATCTGTAAGAAGTGATAAGTAAGAAAAATTTTATTTTTGAGGGAAAATTAGTAAAAAATTTTAATCCTTTTTCATTTGCATTTTTTTTTCAGTAATTTGGTTTTGCGGAAGAAAATGGGGGAAAATTGGAAAAATTAGTGAATTGGGGAAAAAAATTGACAAAAAAAAGAGCGTCAGTTTTTAAGCCAAATTTTTCAGTTTATCAAAACGAAATAATGTTTTTTTTTGTAATTATCGAGTTTAAATTTGCAAAAAGTTGCAAATTTCTAAAAAAAAATGAACCAGAAGACTCTTACAGCCAGCGGGATTACAACTAGC
This sequence comes from Convolutriloba macropyga, assembly GCF_964194025.1. Taxonomy (NCBI): domain Eukaryota; kingdom Metazoa; phylum Xenacoelomorpha; order Acoela; family Convolutidae; genus Convolutriloba; species Convolutriloba macropyga. The sequence continues at coordinate 46,861,007 of NC_134482.1, forward strand.
TCTTCTCTGACATAAAGAAGAATTCAAATGCATAACATTGGGTTTGTCTCTGTTCAAATTGGGAGCCCGTTCAATGAGTGACGAGGTCAGGATTTGAAATTGTATGAGCAGCATAGTCATATTTTAATTAGGCCAATCAAAACTAATTTTTTTAGGTTTGGCAGAATTGCGACTAAATTTTCTACTTCCAGCAAATTTAAGTCAAGTGGGCTAAAAAAAACAAATGTGGTCCCCTTTTTCTAGAAAAAATTCTGATTTTTAGAAAATTTAGGAAAAATTCTAGCCAAAAAATTCGGATCGAACAACTCAGCAACCCTTCTTCTATCGTTAGAGATGAAATCATTAACAGTACAGTTAACAATTTCAACATGTTTTTGCAAAATTGACGGAAATTTGGTCAAAAAAAATGAAAACATGAAAAAAACAGCAATTATTCACAAAAATTTTACCCTCGATAACTCCCTATGAGTAACAAAAATTGAAAAAATCTTTTATATTACATATTCTACGCTGGATTGGCGTTTCAATGATACCACTCACAACTCTTTACGATGATTATATCGATCGGCCAAAAATGTCTGAACAAAAAAAACCATTTGAGTATATAGTTCCTCCCTTCCCATTAACTTGGGGGTCAGAAAAAAAAAAGGAAATTGTCAAATACTAATGAAAAAATGTGTTCAAATTGTTGTTTTGCGCTACATCTGAAAAAAAAATTCACGTTATCAAATGCCATCAGCATAGCTACCTGAAAAAATATTCTTTTGGCGCTCAGCACGAATTAACTGTTTCCGTAGTTTTGCAGATAATTGGGGAAAAAGTTTGACAAAAAAATTGCGTCATTGTCATTTTTGTTCCACAATTTTTTTTTAAAAAAAAGAATTTTGTGCTAGCCTAACTTCTTTGCTGCAATTATTCAGAACAACAAATTTGGTATTCAATAAACTTTCTCTGAGTCTAAAATTTCTGTACAAGTAGTTTCAAAATTTATGGTTGCTAGGAAAACTTTTTGACACAATCATTGTCCCCACTTGGGGTCAATTCACCTGCCATATCGTCAAATTTCTCTAAAGTTGGTCGTCGTGTTGGTGAATTGTTTGAAGGTAGCAAACAACAAACAGCAAGTATTTTATTTTTTGAACATTGCCACTATCTGTAAGAAGTGATAAGTAAGAAAAAGTTTTTTTTGAGGGAAAATTAGTCAAACTTTTTTAGCCTTTTTCATTTGCATTTTTTTCAGTAATTTGCTTTTCTTTCTCTTCATTTTTCAAAGCTTTTGAGATGCAGTGCATTTATTTTGAGAAGCCCGAAGAAACAAACTGCTCGAGACCTCTGACAATTATCTAATTCATCAACAATTTTTTGAGAAAACGTAACAAAATCGTTTAAAAACATTTGTATGAAACAATAAAAAGAAAAAAGTTGAGCATCTTAGACATAGCTAAGTCTAGAATCAAAAACCACGAGACAACTACAAAACATACATCATTTTCTGCATAACATTGGGTTTGTCTCTGTTCAAATTGGGAGCCCGTTCAATGAGTGACGAGGTCAGGATTTGAAATGTTATGAGCAGCATAGTCATATTTTAATTAGGACATTAAAAATTGCTATTTATAAGTTTTGCAGAATTTCGACTAAATTTTTTTATGAAAAATTTTTTCTCATGATATTGACCTCCATAATTAGTTACACAGGGAACGTACGCTGTGCACTTTAGGTTTAGGTTTGAGATGGTATTGACTTAGGCAGTCGAAATACTCCAAAAAATGATTGAGAAAAAACATTATTGCAAAATTTTTTGTTATCAGCGTCGGTTTTCTATATAATCACTTAAAAATATACCGAGTTATGGCTGCTTTTAGCGGATTTTTCGGAAAAATTCTATTTAAATTGTTTTGGTATTTTTTCAGAAAATCAATAATAACATGTCATCTGCTGTTTGTTCGGGCAAATATCTATCCATGTTTGATCCCATCTTAAAGTGAAAACAATTGAATAATCAGACATAATTGGTTTAAAAGTTTCATTTAACTATATATTTCGTCCGGATCATTTGTTATCAATTTTAGTGCTCGCTCGTCGCATTCTTGAAAAATTCTTTGCTTTTCTTGATGACAATAAACTGATTGATATAAGAAAAACAAAACAAAATATCTTTAAAAAAAACAAAGATTTGAGGGGCTCTTTTTAAATTAATCAAAATTTTGTTAATTTGCATTTTTTTCATTTAACTTTTTCATTTGAATTTTTTTTCAGTTTTGGTTTTCTTTCTCTTCATTTTTCAAAATTTTTGAGACGCAGTGTATTTATTTTGAGAAGCCCGAAGACGCAAACTGCACGAGACCTCTGATAATTATCTAATTCATCAACAATTTTTTGAGAAAAAGTAACAAAAACGTTTAAAAACATTCGTTAGGAACAAAAAAAAGAAAAAGTCGAACATCTTAGACATAGCTAAGTCTAGAATCAAAATCCACGAGACAACTACAAAACGTACATCAATTTCTGCATAACATTGGGTTTGTCTCTGTTCAAATTGGGAGCCCGTTCAATGAGTGACGAGGTCAGGATTTGAAATGTTATGAGCAGCATAGTCATATTTTAATTAGGACATTAAAAACTGCTATTTTTAAGTTTTGCAGAATTTCGACTAAATTTTTTTATGAAAAATTTTTCTCATGATTTTGACCTCCATAATTAGTTACACAGGGAACGTACGCTGTGCACTTTAGGTTTAGGTTTGAGATGGTATTGACTTAGGCAGTCGAAATACTCCAAAAAATGAGTGAGAAAAAACATTATTGCAAAATTTTTTGTTATCAGCGTCGGTTTTCTATATAATTTCTTAAAAATATACCGAGTTTTGGCTGCTTTTAGCGGATTTTTCGGAAAAATTCTATATAAGTTGTTTTGGTATTTTTTCAGAAAATCAATAATAACATGTCATCTGCTGTTTGTTCGGGCAAATATCTATCCATGTTTGATCCCATCTTAAAGTGAAAACTATTGAATAATCAGACATAATTGGTTTAAAAGTTTCATATTGCTATAAATTCCGGATCATTTGTTATCAATTTTAGTGCTCGCTCGTCGCATTCTTGAAAAATTCTTTGCTTTTCTTGATGACAATAAACTGATTGATATAAGAAAAACAAAACAAAATATTTTTAGAAAAAACAAAGATTTGAGGGGCTCTTTTTAAATTAAATAAAATTTTGTCCAATGATCTTTCACATTTCTGAAAATTTTGCACAAACAAATTGCTAGTTTTTGATTTTTGCTCCCATTTATTATCATAAAAGTAGGTTTGTATCAAATATCTCAAGTTTGTTTTGCCAATGTTCTTGTATGCTTTCTTATTGTATAGTATTTTGTTTAATTGAGGTAGATGACATTTCAGTTGTGTTTTGTAAAAAAAAAATTACTCATATTATTCTGAACCTCGCTCAATTTGCCAATTTCCTCTAAATTTTTGCCCCAAAGTTAACATGTGACTTATTTAGATAGCGTTTATAGTGTAACTTAGATTAGTTTGTTTTCCATCAAGTAATTTGTCTACCATTAGTCACCGCATTAAGAACAGGAAGAGTTTTTGTTGGGTCTGGCGTTTCTTAAATTGTTTATAGATTGATGAGCTTCAATAACTATAAAATCTATTTTTTTGTCAAATCAGCCAGGCAATCAAGTATATCGTCCTTCACTGTAAATTGAATGTAAATGAATATAAATTGTACATCAGGAGCTATTTGTCTATTTTTTACTTTTATCAAACATAGTTTTTTTCGGACACGTTATCAAAACAATACCATCAACCACTCTAGGGCTAGTTTCTTTCCTTCACTACAACCAACATTCTTTTTAAAAAGACCGTGTTCAGCGAAAAATTGGTGAACAATTAGGCAAATTTGTTATCAGGCTGTAAGGGTAGCCCCAAGTTGTAAAACTGCATTAAACTCAAGTTTGGCAATGTTCCGCCATACCCAACTCTAAAGAATTGGACTTCAATATTTCTCCAATATAGAAGTTTTTATTATTTCTATAAAAATTCAATCATCTCTGTTTTCAAGTTTTTTATTATCAAAATGAAAAGAGAAGAAGGTATAAATATGCTCAAATGTTTTCGTTTTCTTGTGTTATTGAGCACAATTATTTTCCTGTAAAAAAACTCAAACTCATATAAATTTAACCTTAAAATGGGAGTCAATCAAATTAACAGCAAGATTCTTAATATTGTCAAAGCATTTCAAAAGTCATAAAAAGAGAACTGTGTAATTAAAAAAGCCAAAATGAAAAAAATCATTGATATTGACAATACTCAACAGCAACTTAACTGGTTTATGAGTCAATTACTAAGTAGTTTTTTTTAAAAAAGGAGGTAAACAAAGCACTTTGGTTCCTTTGAGCACTCAAATGACATCTTTTTACCTAATTTTTGTTAAAGTGAATTTTATAAAACATTTGTCATTTCCGCAGCAAAGTACTGTAACCCAAAAATTAGTGCTAGCGCAAATTGGTCATTAAAAGTTTAATTAAGAAATGTCAATACAAATATGGAGATACGATGCATTTATTCTTTCAAATAGATACGAGGGATTGAAAACTTTTTTTGCACCCACAGATTCATTTAATCCTTCTTGTGTTTTTATTAGCGTCAATTAAATTGTTCCAAAAAATACACCAGGAAAGTTAGTAAAAGTTAATAACTAACTGGAATATAAAAACAGTTTTGCGAAAACCGCAATTAGAATTCTTTTAGCGAATGTTTCCCCTTTTTCCTATTTGAATTTTTTTTATAAAAACTGCACAATTTGATCAAAACGTCTAAACTCAAGATTAGAGCATATTCTGGAAAATGAAAGAAGAATCTATCAAAAATATCCCTTTGTAATTAATGAGTGGGTCTTTTTTCGGCATTTACCATCTACTCTGGTATGGGTCATTTATTTCTAGTCCGATTTTAGTTACGCGAATCATGTAAAAAATATTTGGCTCGCATGTGTCGATTTCTGATGCCGGGTCAGCTCTTTTCGGAGTCCCGTCGGAGGCGTGGACAAATATTTGGATGATTTTTTAATACAATTTTCACACTTTTTAGTACACTCTAATTACTCTCTTACGAATACATATTAATTACGCTATTTCGTCCACATTTATTACTCTTCTTTAACTTGGCGGAGCAATACTGGGCCGAGGTGACAGCGCGTTATAAAAAAAATTATGCAAGATAACCCCTGACTGTTTTTAATTTATACAAGAAACGTTGGTTGTGCTGGCTATTGAGTTTTAGGTGGTAAGTGTGTCTGTAAAAAGTTTGCGTCAAGGACAACAGTTCAATTTTGCCAACTTTACCTTAAATGAAACATGTTTCTAATAAAATTTTATTGACAAGGACGAGCTGCTCATTAAATTGTAGCTCATTTCGTCGTTAACGTCGAACTTTAACGTGCGTTCTAAGTAACACTAGTAGATAAGTTTTAATACTTACAAGTGGACTAGTATTAACTAATAATTAAATAAAATTTTCCACAGAGCTCCCGAAGTTAGATGGTCGCTGAAACAGGTGCGCTATGAATTTTTACAATTCAAAGAATTTGAATTGTATTGACGCGCTGTCTTTTTTTATGATCTTTTCACACAATTTATGAATTTTGAAGTCGAAATGGAGTAGCGATTTTGAAAAAGCCGAAACAGGAAGTGGAGCGAAATAGTGGGTGATTTTGTGGACTGAACTTCTTTGTTCCAATTTTTAAGTAGAGTGAGAAAACAGTATACGAACAAAAATTTGCTTTCTCGGTAGTGGTTTTTTGTTCATATGCAGCATTTTCCGCTTGATGTGCACCGTTTTTTTGCTTTTTTTGATAGGATTTTTTTCTAAACGTTTTTCAAAATCAAGTCGTATACTTTTTTTGGTCTAGTTTTTCGTTTAGCCAAAGAAAATTCTTTGAATTTTATGTCAGGACTTGTCCAGCTATGTTTGTTATTAGTTGTTTGCCTACTGCTGCAGTTCTCACCTAGTTGTTGCTTTGGCTGCTAAAATTTTCTTTCAAAAAAGAAAATCATAAAATTTTTTCCACATTTTTGCCGCAGGTTCAAGAGCTGAAAATGACATAGTTAACAAAATATAAAGTCACATGTACATTTTTTAGCCCTTTCATTGGAGGTGGTACCAGAACTATCAATTGCTCAATTAACAACAGCTGTTAAAGAAAATTTCTAGGCTCTTAGAAGTCGTGTGATGGTGACATTTTTTGGGTCGACAGAAAAACCGATATATATCCAATTTGATTATAGAAGCCTTATAGTTTTTTGTAATTATTAATCCTTGTTTGGTTAAAGACTGTTTTTGAGTTCTTAGTAACATCTTATTGTTATCAGTATCGATGAACACTATTTCCACACAAACTCTTTTATTTTTCAGAGCTTTTAGATTTTCGTATTTCAATATAGAGTTACATTACTAATAATTCTAAAAATTCTCTTTCACATTACTAATAATTTTGCACAAACAAATTGCTACTTTTTGACTGTTGCTCCCATTTATTATCATAAAAGCAGGTTTGTCTCAAATATCTCAAATTTTTTTTCTCAATGTTTTTGTATGATTTCATACTGTATAGTATTTTGTTTAACTGAGGTATATGACATTTCAATTGTGTTTTGTAAAAAAAAATATCCATATTATTCTGAGCCTCACTCAATTTGCAAATTTCCTCTAAATTTTTGCCCCAAAGTTAACATGTCGTGACTTATTTAGATAGCGTTTATAGTGTAACTTGGATTAGTTTGTTTTCCTTCAAGTAATTTGTCTACCACTACTCACCGCAATAAGAACAGGAAGAGTTTGTGTTGGGTCTTGCGTTTCTTAAAGTGTTTAGATTGATGAGCTTCAATAACTAAAAAATCTATTTTTTGTCAAGTCAGCCAGGCAATCCAGTATATCGTCCTTCACTAAGTTGAATGTAAATTGTACATCAGGAGCTATTTGTCTATATTTTACTTTTATCAAACATAGGTTTTTTCGGACACCTTATCAAAATAATACCATCAACCACTCTAGGGCTAGTTTCTTTCCTTCACTACAGCCAACATTCTTTTTAAAAGACCGTGTTCAGCGAAAAATTTGTGAACAATTTATCAGGCTGTAAAGATAGCCACAAGTTGTAAAACTGCATTAAGCTCAAGTTTGGCAATGTTCCGCCATACCCAACTCTAAAGAATTGGACTTCAAACATTTCTTCAATATAGAAGTTTTTATTATTTCTATAAATTTTCAATCGCCTCTGTTTTCAAGTTTTTTATTATCAAAATGAAAAGAGAAGAAGGTATAAATATGCTCAAATGTTTTCGTTTTCTTGTGTTATTGAGCACAATTATTTTCCTGTAAAAAAACTCAAACTCATATAAATTTAACCTTAAAATGGGAGTCAATCAAATTAACAGCAAGATTCTTAATATTGTCAAAGCATTTCAAAAGTCATAAAAAGAGAACTGTGTAATTAAAAAAGCCAAAATGAAAAAAATCATTGATATTGACAATACTCAACAGCAACTTAACTGGTTTATGAGTCAATTACTAAGTAGTTTTTTTTAAAAAAGGAGGTAAACAAAGCACTTTGGTTCCTTTGAGCACTCAAATGACATCTTTTTACCTAATTTTTGTTAAAGTGAATTTTATAAAACATTTGTCATTTCCGCAGCAAAGTACTGTAACCCAAAAATTAGTGCTAGCGCAAATTGGTCATTAAAAGTTTAATTAAGAAATGTCAATACAAATTTGGAGATACGATGCATTTATTCTTTCAAATAGAGACGAGGGATTGAAAACTTTTTTTGCACCCACAGACTCATTTAATCCTTCTTGTGTTTTCATTAGCGTCAATTAAATTGTTCCAAAAAACACACCAGGAAAGTTAGTAGAAGTTAATAACTAACTGGAATATAAAAACAGTTTTGCAAAAACCGCAATTAGAATTCTTTTAGCGAATTTTTCCCCTTTTTCCTATTTGAATTTTTTTATAAAAACTGCACAATTTGATCAAAACGTCTAAACTCAAGATTAGAGCATATTCTGGAAAATGAAAAAAGAATCTATCAAAAGTATCCCTTTGTAATTAATGAGTGGGTCTTTTTTCGGCATTTACCATCTACTCTGGTATGGGTCATTTATTTCTAGTCCGATTTTAGTTGCGCGAATCATGTAAGAAATATTTTTCTTGCATGTGTCAATTTCTGATGCCGGATCAGCTCCTTTCAGAGGCCCGTCTGAGGCGTGCACGTGTATTTGACCATTCTTTGATAATTTTATTACACTTTTCATCTTTTTTAGTACACTCTAATTACTCTTTTACGAATACACATTAATTACGCTATTTTGTCTACATTTATTGCTCTTTTTTCACTTGGCGGAGCCTTGCTGGGCCGAGGTGACTGCGCGTTATTAAAAAAATATGCAAGATATCCACTGACTATTTTTGAATTTTACAAGAAACGTTGGTTGTGCTCGCTGTTGAGTTTTAGGTGATAAGTGTGTCTGTAAAACGGGGTCTATTCAGGTGCAACTACTGTGAAAATGGACCAGTACTGGATTCTAACCAGCATCTCTTACTTGCAAGCCTAGTGTGCTACCCAATTACACCAACTGGTCTTAAGCTCTCGAACTTGGGCGTCTCTTATAACCCGTTCTTACGTTCTTTCTTGTTCCTCAAGGCTTCATTTTTCTAGCCAAGTATACGTTGAACAAGTAGAGCTTCTTGTCAAGCTATGTCAAGCTTATCTTATGCACAATTTACATCAGGTTGTTCTCTCTCAACCTTCAACCACTCCCCCTTAAATTGCGCATCCTCTCTTTCACAGTTTCTGACTATCTTGTCTCGCTTTTGCGGTTATGCTCAGAGACTAGGGTCTGGGCCCATAACCTGTTAGGGGGTCTATTCAGGTGCAACTACTGTGAAAATGGACCAGTACTGGATTCTAACCAGCATCTCTTACTTGCAAGCCTAGTGTGCTACCCAATTACACCAACTGGTCTTAAGCTCTCGAACTTGGGCGTCTCTTATAACCCGTTCTTACGTTCTTTCTTGTTCCTCAAGGCTTCATTTTTCTAGCCAAGTATACGTTGAACAAGTAGAGCTTCTTGTCAAGCTATGTCAAGCTTATCTTATGCACAATTTACATCAGGTTGTTCTCTCTCAACCTTCAACCACTCCCCCTTAAATTGCGCATCCTCTCTTTCACAGTTTCTGACTATCTTGTCTCGCTTTTGCGGTTATGCTCAGAGACTAGGGTCTGGGCCCATAACCTGTTAGGGGGTCTATTCAGGTGCAACTACTGTGAAAATGGACCAGTACTGGATTCGAACCAGCATCTCTTACTTGCAAGCCGAGTGTGCTACCCAATTACACCAACTGGTCTTAAGCTCTCGAACTTGGGCGTCTCTTATAACCCGTTCTTACGTTCTTTCTTGTTCCTCAAGGCTTCATTTCTCTAGCCAAGTATACGTTGAACAAGTAGAGCTTCTTGTCAAGCTATGTCAAGCTTATCTTATGCACAATTTACGTCAGGTTGTTCTCTCTCAACATTCTAACAAGTATTAACTAATAATTAAATAAAATTTTCCACAGAGCTCCCGAAGTTAGATGGTCGCTGAAACAGGTGCGCTATGAATTTTTACAATTCAAAGAATTCGAATTGTATTGGGGCGCTGTTTTTTTTTTTAAAGATCTGTTCACACATTTTCATGATTTTTGAAGTCAAATTGGTGTAGTGATTTTGATCAAGCCGAAACAGGAAGTGGAGCGAAAAAAAAGGATGATTTTGTGGATTGCACTTTTTTTGTTCCAATTTTTAAGTAGAGTGAGAAAACGATATAAAAACAAAAATTTGCTTTCTCGCTGGCGATATTTTGTTCATATGCGGCATATTCCGTTTGATGTGTATCGTTTTTTCGATTTTTTCGATAAGATTTTTTCTAATTTTTTTTTTCAAATTTAGGTCATAGACTAGTCAAAGCAAATTCTTTGCATTTTAGGTCAGGACTTGTTCTGTTATGTTTGTTATTAGTTGTTTGCCTACTGCTGCAGTTCTCACCTAGTTGTTGCTTTGGCTGCTCCAATTTTCTTTCAAAAAAGAAAATCATAAAAAATTTTCCACATTTTTGCCGCTGGTTCAAGCCTTTCATTGGAGGTGGTACCAGAACTATCAATTGCTCAATTAACAAAAGCTGTTAATTAAAATTTCTAGGCTCTTAGAAGTCGTGTGATGGTGACATTTTTTGGGTCGACAGAAAAACCGATATATATCCAATTTGATTATAGAAGCCTTATAGTTTTTTGTAATTATTAATCCTTGTTTGGTTAAAGACTGTTTTTGAGTTCTTAGTACCATCTTATTGTTATTAGTATCGATAAACACTATTTCCACACAAACTCGTGACTTACGATACCAAACTACGTAAGTCATGATTAAAATACGAGCGTGACTTGCATATACCAAACAATTTAGGCCATTTATCAATTTTCCGGTACACTTCGAGCTTTGTTATACACGTGCACAATGAGTATAGTTAATTGAACTGCAAATGCTCTCGTACAAGTTGAGATAGGCACTTGCGCCGCGAATGGCCAGTTTAAATATTACGTTCAAATGATTATTTTCTAGAAGGGGCAATCGCGGTGCGATTGACTCTAGTCAAAACTACTGAGCTCAAATGAGAAGCAATTGCAAGAATTAAATTAGACTGAGCGTTTGCGCTGCAAATTGGAGAGTGAAGAATAAGAATGATACAATTCAAGAAAGAGAGTTTGTTCAAAGTTTAATCACGCATAACGGAAGCAACTCTTGGATTTGTTGATATCGTGAACGAATGTATTTCCTTTACAGACAGAGTGAACAGACAAAATTGCTAAAATGGGAGGAAGTGTACATCAACTGAACTTAAAGGCGTGCACGTGTATTTGACCATTGTTTTGATAATTTTATTACACTTTTCATCTTTTTTAGTACACTCTAATTACTCTCTTACGAATACACATTAATTACGCTATTTTGTCCACATTTATTGCTCTTTTTTCACTTGGCGGAGCCTTGCTGGGCCGAGGTGACTGCGCGTTATTACAAAGATATACAAGATATCCACTGACTGTTTTTGAATTATACAAGAAACGTTGGTTGTGCTCGCTGTTGAGTTTTAGGTGGTAAGTGTGTCTGTAAAACGGGGTCTATTCAGGTGCAACTACTGTGAAAATGGACCAGTACTGGATTCTAACCAGCATCTCTTACTTGCAAGCCTAGTGTGCTACCCAATTACACCAACTGGTCTTAAGCTCTCGAACTTGGGCGTCTCTTATAACCCGTTCTTACGTTCTTTCTTGTTCCTCAAGGCTTCATTTTTCTAGCCAAGTATACGTTGAACAAGTAGAGCTTCTTGTCAAGCTATGTCAAGCTTATCTTATGCACAATTTACATCAGGTTGTTCTCTCTCAACCTTCAACCACTCCCCCTTAAATTGCGCATCCTCTCTTTCACAGTTTCTCACTATCTTGTCTCGCTTTTGCGGTTATGCTCAGAGACTAGGGTCTGGGCCCATAACCTGTTAGGGGGTCTATTCAGGTGCAACTACTGTGAAAATGGACCAGTACTGGATTCGAACCAGCATCTCTTACTTGCATGCCTAGTGTGCTACCCAATTACACCAACTGGTCTTAAGCTCTCGAACTTGGGCGTCTCTTATAACCCGTTCTTACGTTCTTTCTTGTTCCTCAAGGCTTCATTTCTCTAGCCAAGTATACGTTGAACAAGTAGAGCTTCTTGTCAAGCTATGTCAAGCTTAACTTATGCACAATTTACATCAGGTTGTTCTCTCTCAACCTTCTAACACTCCCCCTTAAATTGCGCATCCTCTCTTTCACAATTTCTGACTATTTTTTCTTGTCTCGCTTTTGCGGTTATGCTCAGAGACTAGGGTCTGGGCCCATAACCTGTTAGGGGGTCTATTCAGGTGCAACTACTGTGAAAATGGACCAGTACTGGATTCGAACCAGCATCTCTTACTTGCAAGCATAGTGTGCTACCCAATTACACCAACTGGTCTTAAGCTCTCGAACTTGGGCGTCTCTTATAACCCGTTCTTACGTTCTTTCTTGTTCCTCAAGGCTTCATTTCTCTAGCCAAGTATACGTTGAACAAGTAGAGCTTCTTGTCAAGCTATGTCAAGCTTATCTTATGCGCAATTTACGTCAGGTTGTTCTCTCTCAACCTTCTAACAAGTATTAACTAATATTTAAATAAAATTTTCCACAGAGCTCCCGAAGTTAGATGGTCGCTGAAACAGGTGCGCTATGAATTTTTACAATTCAAAGAATTCGAATTGTATTGGGGCGCTGTCTTTTTTTTAAAGATCTGTTCACACATTTTCATGATTTTTGAAGTCAAATTGGAGTAGTGATTTTGATCAAGCCGAAACAGGAAGTGGAGCGAAAAAAAAGGATGATTTTGTGGATTGCACTTTTTTTGTTCCAATTTTTAAGTAGAGTGAGAAAACGATTTAAAAACAAAAATTTGCTTTCTCGCTGGCGATATTTTGTTCATATGCGGCATATTCCGTTTGATGTGTATCGTTTTTTCGATTTTTTCGATAAGATTTTTTCTAATTTTTTTTTCAAATTTAGGTCATAGACTAGTCAAAGCAAATTCTTTGCATTTTAGGTCAGGACTTGTTCTGTTATGTTTGTTATTAGTTGTTTGCCTACTGCTGCAGTTCTCACCTAGTTGTTGCTTTGGCTGCTCCAATTTTCTTTCAAAAAAGAAAATCATAAAAAATTTTCCACATTTTTGCCGCTGGTTCAAGCCTTTCATTGGAGGTGGTACCAGAACTATCAATTGCTCAATTAACAAAAGCTGTTAAATAAAATTTCTAGGCTCTTAGAAGTCGTGTGATGGTGACATTTTTTGGGTCGACAGAAAAACCGATATGTATACAATTTGATTATAGAAGCCTTATAGTTTTTTGTAATTATTAATCCTTGTTTGGTTAAAGACTGTTTTTGAGTTCTTAGTACCATCTTATTGTTATTAGAATCGATAAACACTATTTCCACACAAACTCGTGACTTACGATACCAAACTACGTAAGTCACGATTAAAATACGAGCATGACTTGCATATACCAAACAATTTAGGCCTTTTATCAATTTTCCGGTACACTTCGAGCTTTGTTATACTCGTGCACAATGAGTATAGTTAATTGAACTGCAAATGCTCTCGTACAAGTTGAGATAGGCACTTGCGCCGCGAGTGGCCAGTTTAGTTATTACGTTCAAATGATTATTTTCTAGAAGGGGCAATCGCGGTGCGATTGACTCTAGTCAAAACTACTGAGCTCAAATGAGAAGCAATTGCAAGAATTAAATTAAACTGAGCGTTAGCGCTGCAAATTGGAGAGTGAAGAATAAAAATGATACAATTCAAGAAAGAGAGTTTGTTCAAAGTTTAATCACGCATAACGGAAGCAACTCTTGGATTTGTTGATATCGTGAACGAATGTATTTCCTTTACAGACAGAGTGAACAGACAAAAACTGCTAAAATGGGAGGAAGTGTACATCAACTGAACTTAAATGGCATTTTCCCTTCAAATGGAATTTACAACAACTAAATAAAATAAAATACGGATATGGATACATGAAGGTGCCCGCCACAAGTCTTTAAAAGGCTGTTTCTCTATCTGAAAATGAGGGTATTTACTCTTGAAAATCCGCCGTCCCTCTGTACCAATGCTCAGATATAGCAACGATATCGTCTTCTGCTCACAAATTCCCCACGGTTTGTCTCCACAGAGAATCCCAATTTCTTCAACCTTTTTTTGCAACGGTTTTGCCAGTTTACTTTCAATTGCTGATTTCGAACTTTACGATCTCTTTCCGTTGCCTGTGTGTGGTTTTCTACCGGTTCTTCGTAGGTAGGTTCAGGCGGGTAAGTCAGCGTTGCAGGGGGATCATTTAACAGGGTGTCTAATTGTATCCCTTCCATAGCAAGTAGAGCCAGTTTCCATTGCTGCGTCCATTTGTCCCACGTCAGAGGAGGTGTTGCTGTCGGTTTCTCCCAAAATGCTTCTATGTGCAGTGGTGTTTTCTTTGAGTCCGCTGCTGACTGCGCCATGTTATACTCGTGCACAATGAGTATAGTTAATTGAATTGCAAATGCTCTCGTACAAGTTGAGATAGGCACTTGCGCCGCGAATGGCCAGTTTAGTTATTACGTTCAAATGATTATTTTCTAGAAGGGGAAATCGCGGTGCGATTGACTCTAGTTAAAACTACTGAGCTCAAATGAGAAGCGTTTGCAAGAATTAAATTAAACTGAGCGTTAGCGCTGCAAATTGGAGAGTGAAGAATAAGAATGATACATTTCAAGAAAGAGAGTTTGTTCAAAGTTTAATCACGCATAACGGAAGCAACTCTTGGATTTGTTTATATCGTGAACGAATGTATTTCCTTTACAGACAGAGTGAACAGACAAAAACTGCTAAAATGGGAGGAAGTGTACATCAACTGAACTTAAATGGCATTTGCCCTTCAAATGGAATTTACAACAACTAAATAAAATAAAATACGGATATGGATATATGAAGGGTATCCATTGCCGTATGACAAGCTTTCATCTAATTGTTAAAAGTTCGAAGTTTAAGTCAGTGTAGTTTAAGAACTATTGCGTGCCAACCAGGAAAGAAATATGAAGGCTTCATCATTTGACTGTATCAATTGCTTTTTATCGTGTTTTACTGCGCGTTACAACTTCAAACACCTTGTTCAGATCTATTATTGCCGCATTTTTATATTTGCAACTGTTTTCTCAATTAATTTTTACTTTCTGATCAGATTATCATTGCTTCAATGATCCTCTATTTTCCAAAAAAGTTTTTTTCTTTCATTGAAGATACTGAGAATCTCAATAAAAACTGTCATAACTGTAACGAACTGATAAATAGATATATTTTAGTTGTTATAAACAGTTTTTCTATTGACGGCTATTCAAAGCAACAGATTTGCGATTTGGTGCTTAATCAAAACTTCAATCCCTACGTAATTTTAATCAGTATTGAATTTTGAATTGAAAAACTTAGTTTCTTCTGACAAACAATTCACATAGATCAATTTTGTATCAGAATTGAATACTTCTGATCTGATCAACTTAGGGTGTAATATCGTCTTATCTGGATTTTCACCTAGCTGCAATCAGGTGAAAAATTACTAATGGAACTCCTGAGATTTTAATTGTTTTTTACTCATGATTATATTTCCCAATGTTCCGGGTCGGGTTCTCAACACTTCATAAAATAAGCAAAATTTGTCAGGCCTAAAATAAGTAGGTTTCAAGAACATAGATGAGTGACTGATAGCTATTAGTTTATATTCTCAATCTCGCAATTTTCAGCAGAGCAATAACTGCCCGGGTCAAAAAATTATGTAAAAAATGCGCTAGGTGATTTTTCAAAATTTTCAGCGCAGAAAGCTGACATAATAATAGCGTTGAAAGTGACTGGAATCCTGCTCTCTGGTGTCGTAGCAAACAATTTCAGCGAATTTCAGCGCATTTCAGTAATAATTAATGTAAGATTAATTTAAAATGCACTGAAATTT